>NC_060267.1:55976975-55980853 GCF_021613505.1 Equus quagga
CCTCTGCCCATTTTTTGATCGGGTTGTTTGTTTTTTTGTTGTTAAGCCGTCTGAGTTCTTTGTATATTATGGAGATTAACCCTTTGTCGGATAAGTGGCTTGTAAATATTTTTTGCCAATTAGTGAGCTGTTTTTTTGTTTCAATCCTGTTTTCCCTTGCCTTAAAGAAGCTCTTTAGTCTGATGAAGTCCCATTTGTTTATTCTTTCTGTTGTTTCCCTCAGCTATGGAGTTATAGAGTCCGAAAAGATTCTTTTGAAACTGATGTCAAGAGTGTACTGCCTATATTCTCTTCCAGAAGACTTATTGTTTCAGGCCTAATCTTTAGGTCTTTGATCCATTTTGAGTTTATTTTGGTGTGTGGTGAAAAAGAATGGTCAATTTTCAATCTTTTGCATGTGGCTGTCCAGTTTTCCCAGCACCATTTGTTGAAGAGACTTTCTTTTCTCCATTGTAGGCCCTCTGCTCCTTTGTCGAAGATTAGCTGTCCATAGATGTGTGGTTTTATCTCTGGGCTTTCAATTCTGTTCCATTGATCTGTGGACCTGTTTTTGTACCAGTACCATGCTGTTTTGATCACTGTAGCTTTGTAGTATGTTTTGAAATCGGGGATTGTGATTCCGCCGGCTTTGTTTTTCTTGCTCAGGATTCCTTTAGCAATTCGCGGTCTTTTGTTGCCCCATATGAATTTTATGTTTACCTAACATTTTTATAGAAGCATGTGCAGAAGAGCCTCAAACACCTTGTTTGATGGTTGCTATGGAATATATTAAGGGTTTGTATATAATAAATATTTATATTTACACCTTGGTGTTTTACTTTCAAGAAGAATTTGTGATTTTCTCTATAAAAGCTTTGACTTGTGTTTTTTTTGTTTTTTTAAATCCCTGGGTGTCTTTTTCTTCTTATCAAGCTTCTCTCTCTCTTTCTTTAATTATACTTTTTAAAGATTTATTCCTGTATAGAGAAATGCAGTTAAATTTTACACATTGATCTTACGTTTACCAGGATTGCTGAATGCTTAATGATACAGCTATTTTGTCTGTAATGTCCTCTGACTTTTTGTCGTACAACGTCCATGTGATAACTGTGTTTCTTCCTTTCTAGTTCTTGGGCCTTTTATTCCCCTCTTGTCTTGCTACCCTTGCCCTCCCGTCTCTGGAACAGAGTGCATCAGTGGACTCCTGTGGTCTGCCAGTTGCCCAGTGTAGTCAGTTGTATCCTGACTTGCTTACTAGCTAGATTTGATTTTTATGGGAACTCACATTACTAAAAATGTAAGACTTAAAAAGAGTTGTGAATAATTTTAGTCAGTTTATTCTGGTTTATGGATGTTCTTTGTGTATGTTTTATGCTATTTTCTCCCCCAGAGAGAATTATTTATATAAATAATTTTGTTTGGCTTCATCTCAATTTACAATCTTTTGGTGATAGAGTATGTGAAAGCTTCTTAAACAGTAGCACTGTACACGAATGTTTTTCTATAAGACTGTAAGATCAGAATCTCTTTGTGCTTTCCCTAAATATCAGATAATGTTCCTCACCTCTTCTCTCTCTGGAGGAAAAGGAGGGGGAAAAAAAGAGGAAGACATTCTATAGCTTCTGATAAGCTTTGGGTACCCAGTGACTTCAGTGTTGACATAGCTCTGCTGGACACAGACATTAGCCCTTGTCAGCTTTATGTTGAGTGTGGCAGCTCAGTGTCAGCAGGGACTCCGTTAAGATAGCCAAGCTTCTTGCCTCCAGTGTGTGTTCATACTGCAAAATCCACTCCCAAAACAGCATTGCCAGGATTAGCTGTCACCACTTTCATAGCTGATTGGTATCACCTTGCTCTTCTTTCTTGTTGTTGATTCATATATTAGTATTTCAGTGACTGAATTTGGGGCTTTTGTTAACCTCATTTACCTTTGTTGCAGGTGTTTGAAACTTTTGGCTTGTAGAATGAAGAAAGAAGTGAGGCTGATAGTTCAAATGCTGCTGGAATGAACAGTATCTCTGTGGACCCTTCTGGTTCTGCTATTGCTTTGTTACTGCTGAGCATTGTCAAGTTAAACACTATGTAAATGGTTGTTACAGATCCCTCTGCTGGTAGATTGTACTTTTAAGTGTGTGTGTGTGTGTGTGTGTGTTTTTAGTTACTTTGATGTTATTTAATGGGATGAATCTTTCCAACCTTGGCATTGCTTAGTATGATATTTTACTATTGTAATTTCTAGAGTACTATCTGTGCTTCTTTCTGTACTTTTCTTCTTCCACCAATTTATTCCTCCCTCTTTCTTTCTTTCTCTCTTTCTTCTCTTTTTTCTCTTTTTTCTTTCTTTCTGTTTGAGGAGTCAAAACAGGCTTTCTAGAGGAGGTGATGCCCGAGCTAAGAATGAAAGGACAAGAAGAATTTAGCTGGGAGTGAAAGAGGGAAAGGGCAGAGGAGACTGCCTACGTAGAGGTTAAGGGATAAATTAAAAATAGTATGGGGGTTTGGGTAACTAAAAGCTATTTGAGATGTCTCGAACTTATGCTGAAAGCAGTTTATTTGTTTCTTGAGTTGTGGATTATCTTGATGAGCCCATGGTATATGGAATGCGTTGTGACCTTTGGACTTTCCCAGTTTGATAGCCTGTTCATTTACTCTTGAACTTCCGTTCTGGGTTGTGCTAGCATAAAGATAGATGTTCTTATTTTTCCTGAATTCAGTAGCAGAGAGTAGCTGCTAGAATTCTAGTATAATTCCGTGTTCATTTTCTTGACTCTGACATCTATTTTAGAGGAGAATAAGCTCCAAGTAAAGGGTGAGAAGGTTATTCAATTTAATCCATGTGTCTGAGTTCTGGTGTGCTTGTTTCTTGCATTGTCGTCTATCTCTTGCTGGTGTTTCGATCAGTCTGAGAACTTGGTTTTGGTTTAATATTTGAGAGTTTACAATGTGCATAGCTATATAGAAAATAAATCTTTGTCCAACTGAAAGAATACTAGACTAATAATCAGAAGAAGTAAATTACCTCAGAGGCTCTTTCTCTGTCTTAGTCTCTGAGGTTCAGACTCATTAAATTACATTACCAGGTTTTTTCTAAAATGATAGAAATTAGAACACTTTCTTTTGATATTAAAGATTCATGAGTCCAGCTTATAGTGATCTTATAGATTCTAAACTTCATCTGAATATATTCCGTGTACAATAAGTGCTTTATATGCGTCCCGTATCTTTTTCTTGAATATTGTTCTTAATTTAAAATTTGTACTGGGGTATAGTGCTGGTGAGTGAGTGCGTGTGCATAACTTTTGTGTTTTACTGATCTCTTGATTTATTTTTGGACAAGAACTCTATCCTTTACTTTTTGTGTGCTTTGTGTAGTACTAAAAGTATGAAAGATTCTTGTTGACTATTAATTATCTGAAAATGCTTTTCTTCAGATCAAACATGAATAAACATAGAGTATATATTTAACATTTTTTATTAGGATTGTGTTTTGTATTTTGGCCAGTTTGTGTTTAAGATAGAATTACTTGTGTTACCTGTTAAAGAACTAATTGTTACAGAATAACAGAAATTTACTGTATTATAGGGGGAAGATAGGACTTCCCAGAGATTTGATTTGCGTTTACTATCCAGTAGCCATTTACTTTCAAAATAACTTCTCAAAATTTGTTTTTGTCAATCTTCCATCAAAAACTGTGGGCCATGGGGCCGGCTCTGTGGCCGAGTGGTTAAGTTCGCGTGCTCCACTGCGGTGGCCCAGGGTTCGGATCCTGGGCGCAGACATGGCACCTCTCATCAGGCCACGTTGAGGCGGCGTCCCACATCCCACAACTAGAAGGACCTGCCACTAAGATATACAACTATGTACAGGGGGGGTTTGGGGAGATAAAGCAGAAAAAAAA
>NC_060267.1:55980953-55993129 GCF_021613505.1 Equus quagga
AAAAAAAAAAAAAAGAAAAAAAAAAAACAAAACTATGGGCCAGCCCTGTGGCCGAATGGTTAAGTTTGTGTGCTCCACTTCTGTGGCCCAGGATTTCGCTGGTTTGGATCCTGGGTGTGGACCCAGCACCGCTCATCAAGCCATGCTGAGGTGGCGTCCCACATGCTACAACTAGAAGGACCCACAACTAAAATATACAACTATGTACTGGGGGGTTTTGGGGAGAAGAAGAAAAAATGAAAAAAAAAAAAGTAAAACCTTAAAAAAATTTATTGAACACTTATTATACCAAACACTGTGCTGTGCCCCAGAGTAAAAAGATGACAGTTCCAAGACCTATTATGTTTTATTGAAGACAGATAGAAAGAAATACATTGCAGATCAGTCTGGTAAATGCTCTTGTTAGGGACGTAGTACTGTGGTAGCACAGATCAGAACATCAAATAGCCTGAGGAAGCTGGAATCTTGACTCAAATGACATTAGTAAGATTATTATAAGATCTTTTGCATTTTACAGTAATAAAGTATACTTTATGTATTTACATGTTGCATAAAGAAATTGCTCTTAATTTAACATAATAGCGTACAATATTGGTATCTTTTCTAACTGATCATCTTCATAAATAGTGCGTTGAGTTCTCTGTAATATATTGTTTGTAATGATGACCATTTGCGTGTATCCATAATATTCTTTTTCTCTAACTAAAAATAACTCTAGGCTTTCTAGTCTAGAAGATTTTTTCTATTAGTTGTTATATTCCTGCTATTTGACCTAGAAATCGCCCTCCTTTTCCCCTTCCATGAGCATCCCAAACAACTAACCTAAAAACCATACTTATGATAGCACTAATCTTAATCTCACTACTAGTTATCAGCCTAGCCTGCGAATGAACCCAAAAAGGACTAGAATGAACTGAATATGATAATTAGTTTGGACTAAAACAGATGATTTCAAATCATTAAACTATGATTAACTTCATAATTATCAAATGTCATTAGTTCACATCAACGTTTTCCTAGCATTCACAGTATTTCTTGTGGTTTACTAATATACCGATCTCACCTAATATCCTCACTGTTAGGCCTGGAATGAATAACACTGTCACTATTCATTATAGCAACCGTAACAATCCTAAATACCCACTTCACACTAGCTAGCATGATACCCATCATCCTGCTAGTATTCATAGCCTGTGAAGCAGCAGTAGGACTATCCCTACTACTACTAGTTTCTAACACCTATAGAGTAGATTACGTCCAAAACCTTATACTCTAAAAATTATTATTCCAATCGCAGTATTAATACCATTTGACATGACTATCAGAAAAAGATGTAATCTGAATTAATACTAGAGCATACAGTCTACTGATCAGTCTTAGTCGAGTTTAGGGGATGAATACCTGTGGGTGGTCAGCAACCTCCTAATTTGGACATAGGAGTTAGGCTTCAGTGATAAAAGGCTTAGAAGAAGCCAGAAAAGAAGACTTCTGAGATGATGAAGAGGATTATGCCATATCGAAGACCTTTTTGGACAATTGATTTATGGTGGCCTTGGAATGTGCTTTCTCAGATGATGTCTCGTCATCATTGGTATATGGTCAGGATGTTAGTTAATAATCCTAAAGATGATAGTAATGCAGAATTAAAATGGAATCACATTACTAGTCCTGATGTTATTAGGGGGGCTGATAGAGCTCCTGTAAGTGGTCAGGGGCTAGTAAGTTCTGTCATAGTTCTGTCATTTTATTATCTATCTATTTATTTATTTATTTATTTGTGAGGAAGATTGGCCCTGAGCTAACATCTGTTGCCAGTCTTCCTCTTTTTGCTTGAGGAAGATTGTTGCTGAGCTAATATCTCTGCCAGTCTTCCTCTACTTTGTATGTGGGATGCTGCCATAGCATGGCTTGATGAAGGGCGTGTAGGTCTGTGCCTGGGATCCCAACCCACGAACGCTGGGCCACCGAAGTGGAGTGCACAGACTTAATTACCATGCCATCAGGCCAGCCCCATCTGTCGTTTTGGAAATCAAGATAAACTGGATCAAAGCCTTGTCTTATTTCGAGAAATGAATGATAGTTTATTTGTTGAAAGTTCTGCCTCAGAACAGCTTCTACTATTTATCTAAAATATATGAAGGGTTGTTGTGATCTTTTGGTGTTTTTGCAGATGTATTATTTTTCTAATAAAAGTCATAGTTCCTATCAGAGATTTAAGAATTGTCATTACTGTTGTTCACAATATCCTACCATTTCATTGAGTTACATCTTGGTGTAATAATAGCACAATCTTTGGAGTAAATTTTAAGCTGTTGCTTTGCAGTCTTTCCAGATCAAACTGAGTATTAGAGTGAAAAGAAGTAGACTAGTGAGTGTCAGTATGGAATTTGGAATGCAACAAGTATGAGATCGTTTTGGAGAGTGTCATGAGCAGATCCCAAATAGAAGTTCTCCTAATATTTTACATCTGAAATCTTCCCACTAAATTCAATATATCTGTTCTTGGTTAGTCATTGTGCATGTCTATGAGATGTACAGATATGCTCATTTTCTTTTCTATATGAAGATGCTGGAGAAAGAGTAGCCTGGCTTCTAACCTGCTGCTTCTTTCTTTTCCCAAGGGAGTTGGCAGGACTTTTTATAAAGTGAAGCTGGCTTGAATGTAGCCTCAAGTAGGAATGTTGATTCCTATTTCAGTGGAGAATATTGCTGTGTAGCCTTCTAGGTTACCAGTTGGAGCATCATGTTAATTCTATACCATAGGAAAATGGATGAGAGCAGAGCTGAAGAAATGGACACCTTAGTAGTTGTATTTTCTTTCTTCCCCAAGATAGTAATTGCTGTACTGGGTTTAATCATATGTGCTAAAGTGTATGTGATACTATGAGCTGTAGTCAGCATCTGTTCCTCCTGACTTGAATGAATTGGTGATGAATGTCCTAAAAAGGAGAAACAGTTGTACCTAGAAATCAGTTTCATTGTTGAATTGAACTTCTGATATTTCCTTTTGGGATAAATTCACTCAGGATAGTAGAGAAAGAAACTAGGGTTGATTCCAGGCTTCAGAGAATTAGCATTTTGACACATCTTTTTGTTTTTTATTTATTTTTATTTTTTTAGTATTTTTTTTTCTTTTGAGGAAGATTAGCCTTGAGCTAACTGCTGCCAATCCTCCTCTTTTTGCTGAGGAAGACTGGCCCTGAGCTAACATCCGTGCCCATCTACCTCCACTTTATATGTGGGACGCCTACCACAGCATGGCTTGCCAAGTGGTGCTGTGTCTGCACCCGGGATCCGAACCAGCGAACCCCAGGCCATTGAAGCGGAACTTGCTAACTTAACCGCTGCACCACCAGGCCGGCCCTGACACATCTTTTTATTGAGGGTTTTGAACTCCCAACAACTGCTAAGAATTTTTATAATGTGATGCTGGCAGTTCAATGCATTTAAAAAATCCTATTCATGAATTAAAATACCTGATAATTCTATTGTAAATTTATTCTTGGTAAGAAAAAGCAATACATTTCAAGAGTTTGAAGACTACCAGAATTGAAAGTTTGCTACTTGGTAAGCATAATACCAAAACCAGAAATTATAAAAGAAAAGGTTGATATCTTTACATTAAAAAATGGTCTATTTAAAAGTCGCCATAAACTATCTTTTTTTTTGTATTTCATTTATTGTATTTTGTTTTATTTTACTTTTTATTGAGTTAATGATAGGTTATAATCTTGTGAAATTTCGGTTGTACGTTAATGTTTCTCATTCGTGTTGTAGGTGCACCACTTCACCCTTTGTGCCCACCCCCCACCCCACCTTTCCCCTGGTGCCCACTAATCTGTTCTTAGTCCACATTTTTAAATTTCTCATATGAGTGGAGTCATACACAGATTGTCCTTCTCTAGCTGGCTTATTTCACTTAACATAATTCCCTCAAGGTCCATCCATGTTATTGCAAATGGAATGATTTTGTTCTGTTTTGCAGCTGAGTAGTATTCCATTGTATATATGTACCACATCTTCTTTATCCATTCATCTGTTGATGGGCACTTAGGTTGCTTCCATGTCTTGGCTATTGTAAGTAATGCTGCAATGAACATTGGGGTACATAGGACTTTTGGGATTGCTGACTTCAAGCTCTTTGGATAAATACCGAGTAGTGGGATGGCTGGATCGTATGGTAGTTCTATTTTTAATTTTTTGAGGAATATTCATACTGTTTTCCATAGTGGCTGCACCAGTTTGCATTCCCCCCAGCAGTGTATGAGGGTTCCTTTTTCTCCACAACCTCCACAACATTTGTTACTATTAGTTTTAGATATTTATGTTATTCTAACGGGTGTAAGGTGATATCTTAGTGTAGTTTTAATTTGCATTTCCCTGATGATCAGTGATGATGAGCATCTTTTCATGTGCCTATTGGCCATCCATATATCTTCTTTGGAGAAATGTCTGTTCATGTCTCCAGCCCATTTTTTGATTGGGTTGTTTGATTTTTTGTTGTTGAGTTGTGAGAGTTCTTTATATATTATGGATATTAAGCCTTTGTCAGATATATGACTTGCAAATATTTTTTCCCAGTTAGTGGGTTTTTTTTTGTTTCAATCCTGTTTTCATTTGCCTTGAAGAAGCTCTTTAGTCTGATGAAGTCCCATTTGTTTATTCTTTCTATTGTTTCCCTTCTCTGAGAAGGCACGGTGTCCGAAAAGATCCTTTTAATACTGATGTCAAAGAGTGTACTGCCTATGTTTTCTTCTAGAAGCCTTATGGTTTCAGGTCTCACCTTTAGGTCTTTGATCCATTTTGAGTTTATTTTGGTGAATGGTGAAAAAGAATGGTCAATTTTCATTCTTTTACATGTGGCTTTTCAGTTTTCCCAGCACCATTTGTTGAAAAGATTTTCTTTTCTCCATTGTATGCCCTCAGCTCCTTTGTTGAAAATAAGCTGTCCATAGATGTATGGTTTTATTTCTGACCTTTGAATTCTGTTCCATTGATCTGTGCACCTGTTTTTGTGCCAGTACCATGCTGTTTTGATTACTGTAGCTTTGTAGTATGTTTTGAAGTCAGGGATTGTGATACCTCCCGTTTTGTTCTTTTTTCTCAGGATTGCTTTAGAAATTCGGTGTCTTTTGTTGCCCCATATGAATTTTAGGATTCTTTGTTCTAATTCTGTAAAGAATGTCATTGGGATTCTGATTGGGATGGAGTTGAATCTGTAGATTGCTTTAGGTAGAATGGACATTTTAACTATGTTTATTCTTCCAATCCATGTACATGGAATGTCTTTCCATCTCCTTATGTCGTCATCCAATTCTCTCAGAAAGGCCTTGTAATTTTCATTATATAGGTCCTTCACTTCCTTAGTTAAATTTACCCCAAGGTATTTTATTCTTTTGTTGCGATTGTGAATGGTATTGTGTTCTTGAGTTCTTTTTCTGTTAGTTCGTTATTGGAGTATAGAAATACTACTGATTTATGCAAATTGATTTTGTACCCTGCAACTTTGCTGTAGTTGTTGATTACTTCTAAGAGTTTTCCAATGGATTCTTTGGGGTTTTCTATATATAAGATCATGTCATCTGCAAACAGCGAGAGTTTCACTTCTTCCCTCCCTATTTGGATTCCTTTTATTCCTTTTTCTTGCCTGATTGCTCTGGCCAGGACCTCCAGTACTATGTTGAATAAGAGTGGTGATAGAGGGCATTCTTGTCTCGTTCCTGTTTTCAGGGGGATGGCGTTCAGTTTTTGCCCATTGAGTATGATGTTGGCTATGGGTGTGTCATATATGGCCTTTATTATGTTGAGGTAGTTTCCTTCTATGCCCATTTTGTTCGGAGTTTTTATCATAAATTGCTGTTGGATCTTGTCAAGTGCCTTCTCTGCATCTATTGAGATGATCATGTGGTTTTTATTCCTCAGTTTGTTGATGTGGTGTATCACATTGATTGATTTGCGGATGTTGAACCATCCCTGTGTCCCTGGTGTGAATCCCACTTGATCATGATGTATGATCCTTTTGATGAATTGCTGAATTCTGGTTGCCAAAATTTTGTTTAGAATTTTTGCGTCTATGTTCATCAGTGGTATTGGCCTGTAGTTCTCTTTTTTTGTGGTGTCCTTGTCAGGTTTTGGTATCAGCGTGATGTTGGCCTCATAGAATGTGTTAGGAAGTGTTCCATCTTCCCTAATTTTTTGGAATAGCTCGAAAAGTATAGGTATTAAATCCCCTCTGAAAGTTTGGTAGAATTCCCCAGGAAAGCCATCTGGTCCTGGGGTTTTATTCTTTGGGATATTTTTGATTGCTGTTTCAATCTCTTTCCTTGTGATTGGTCTGTTCAAATTGTCTGCTTCTTCTTGAGTGAGCTTTGGGAGATTGTAGGAGTCCAGGAGTTTATCCATTTCCTCTAGGTTATCCATTCTGTTGGCATATAGTTTTTCATAGTATTCTCTTATAATCCATTTTATTTCTGCAGGGTCTGTTGTTATTTCTCCTATTTCTTTTCTGATTTTGTTTATTTGAGTTGTCTCCCCTTTTTTCTTTGTAAGTCTGGCTAGGGGTTTGTCAATTTTATTTATCTTGTCAAAAAACCAGCTCTTTGTTTCATTGATCCTTTCTACTGCCTTTTTCATTTCAATAGTATTTATTTCTGCTCTGATTTTTATTATTTCTCTCCTTCTGCTGACTTTGGGCTTTATTTGTTCTTTTTTCTCTAGTTCTGTTAGGTGTAGTTTAAGATTGTTTATTTGGGATTTTTCTTGTTTGTTAAGATGTGCCTGTATTCCAATGAATTTTCCTCTTAATACAGCTTTTGCTGTATCCCATATGAGTTGGTATGGCATGCTATCATTTTCATTTGTTTCCAGGTATTTTTTTTATTTCTTCTTTAATTTCATCAATGATCCATTGCTTGTTCAGTAGTGTGTTCTTTAGTCTCCACATCTTTGTGCCTTTCTCAGCTTTTTTCTTGTAATTAGTTTCTAGCCTTATAGCATTATGATCGGAGAAGTTGCTTGTTATTGTTTCAATTTTTTTAAATTTGTAGAGGCTTGCCTTGTTTCCCAACAGATCGTCTATCCTAGAGAATGTTCCACGTGCACTTGAGAAGAATGTGTATTCAGCTCTTTTAGGGTGAAGTGATCTGTATATGTCTATTAAGTCCAATTGTTTTAGTTTTTCATTTAGCTCCACTATTTCCTTGTTGATTTTCTGTCTGGATGATCTGTCCGATGATGTGAGTGGGGTGTTGAGGTCCCCTACTATCAATGTGTTGTTTTTAACATCTTCCTTTAGGTCTGTTAATAGTTGCTTTATGAACCTTGGTGCTTCTGTGTTGGGTGCATAGATCTTTATAAGCATTATTTCTTCTTGATGAAGTGTCCCTTCATCTGGGTAGAGTATTCTTGGCTGAAGATTTTTATCTTTTCAAGCTTTGAATATGTCACTCCATTCTCTCCTAGCTTGTAAGGTTTCTGTAGAGAAATCCGCTGAAAGTCTGATAGGGCCTCCTTTATAGGTTATTCTCCTCTTTTTTCTTACTTCCCTGAGTGATAAGATCGTCCTTGCTTTGGTAGTTTCCTTACCTTTACCCTAATGCTATAGTTGAATATTTGCTATCCTGTTCTGGTTCTATCCATCATTATATATTGTCCCTCTGTGTCTCTCTTTACCTGTCTTATTTTGAAATCCACTTTGTCTGATATAAGAATTGCAACACCTGCCTTTTTTTCTTGCTATTAGCTTGAAGTATTGTCCTCCACCCCTTCACCCTGAGCCTGTGTTTGTCCTTGGGGCTGAGGTGTGTTTCCTGGAGGCAACAAATTGTTGGATCTTGTTCTTTAATCCATTTTGCCACTCTGTCTCTTTTTATTGGAGAGTTTAATCCGTTTACGTTGACAGTGATTATTGATGCATGTGGACTTAATGCTATCAATCTGTCACTCATTATCTTGTTTTCCTGCATTTCTCTTCCTGTGTGCTTTAGCCTACCCATTTAATACTGCAATTTCTTATGCTGGGTTTCTTAGATTTTTCCTTATTTATGATTTGTGACTCTGTTCTGTATTTTATTTTAGTGTCTACCCTGAAGTTTGTGTTTAGAATCTCATGTATAACATATTGTATTCTCTGGTGGTCTCTTACTTACTTGGGCAATACTGATTTAGACCCTTTGCTTTTCCCCTCCTAAATAATTATTTTCATTTCTTATTCCAACTCGTGTTATGAATTTGTAGTTAGAGTGATAAGATCGTCCTTGCTTTGGTAGTTTCCTTACCTTTATCCTAATGCTATAATTGAATATTTGCTATCCTGTTCTGGTTCTATCCATCGGTCTCCCTAGTCTGTGGATTGTGACCCCTTTCTCCCTGTTTTCTTTTTTCAGGTATGAGAGCCTTCTTGAAGATTTCTTGTAGTGGAGGGCTTTTAGTTACAAATTCCCTTAACTTTTGTCTGTCTGGAAAAGATTTATTTTCTCCCTCACATCTGAAGGAAATTCTTGCTGGATAGAGTATTCTTGGCTGAAGATTTTTATCTTTTCAAGCTTTGAATATGTCACTCCATTCTCTCCCAGCTTGTAAGGTTTCTGTAGAGAAATCCGCTGAAAGTCTGATAGGGGCTCCTTTATAGGTTATTCTCCTCTTTTTTCTTACTTCCCTGAGTATTCTTTCTTTATGTTTCCTTCTTGCCAATTGTACTGCTATGTGCCTTGTAGTAGGTCTTTTTACATTGACAAATCTAGGAGATCTGAAAGCTTCCTCTACACACATTTCTCCCTCAATCCCTAGATTTGGGAAGTTCTCTTCAATAATTTCGTTAAGCACACTTTCTGCTCCATTTTCCTTTTCCACGTTCTCGGGAATTCCTATCATCCTTAAGTTCTTACTCCTCATTGAATGCACTATCTCTCGGAGATTTTCCTCATTTTTTTTAATTCTTAGTTCTCTTTCTTCCTCTGTTTGGAGCCATTCAGCCTGTGTATCCTCAATTATGTTAATTTGCTCTTCTATGGTTTCTACACGGGCATTCAGGGAATCCGTATTCTGTTTTATCTGGTCCATTGTGTTTTTCTTCTCTAGTAATTCTGTTTGATTCTTCTTTATGATTTCAATCTCTTTTGTGAAGTAACTCCAGAACTCATTGGCTTGTTTCTCTATCTTTCTCTCTACCTCATTGAATTTTTTGATTATAGCTGCTCTGAACTCATTATCACTTAGTTTACCTAATTCCAAGTCCTCAGGACTTAATTCTATGTTTTTATTGTTTTCCTTCTGGTCTGGGGCTTTTATAAATTGCTTGATGGTAGAGGAGCGGTTTTTGCGCACGATGGTAGAATTTGGTTGCAGTTACAGCCTGTCACCGCTAGACGGGGGTCGAGAGCTGCGCCTTCTGAGCTCTCCACCTTCGGGCAAGCTGGCGGCACCCAGTAGCTTTGCTGGGAGGGAGAGGCTCCTATTCTTGCGCGCCCATCTGGATTCAGATCAGTTCTGTTCTCTGGTCTCCCGAGGCCCTGGGTTTATGGGGTCCCCGTGCACAGAAGCTTTCCCCCGTCAGCGGGTTTCCACTGAACCATTGGCAGGAGTGCTGGATGATCCCTCGGTCGCACGGCCCCTCTCCCGCTCCTTCCCGGACCCGTGCAGCAGTGATCGCAGACTCTAGGGGAGGGAGCGATGTTCTCTCCTACCGGTTCCAGCGCCTCCGAGGCCATCAGCAAGTTTTATGATTTCGGCCTTCTTGGTATTGTAGGTCTCTAACGTGTTGGCATTAGATTTATTCTATGAAAGTCAGTTTTTCCAATCCTTTGTTGTATATTGGAGGGGAGAGAATCCTGGGTCAGCTCACCCCACCATTTTGCTCTGCCTTGCCATAAACTATCTTAAGAGAAAAATGACAGACTTGGAAATATGTTTGTAACATACACAGCAGGCAACAGGTTATTTTGCTGATATAAAAAGCTCTTAAAATGGATTGGGAAAAAGCCTAAATGTCACAGTAACAAAATGGGCAGAGAATGAGAACAGATGAGTCACAAAGGAAGGAATACAAAGTGCCAGTAGATATGTGAATAGATATTCAGCCTCACTTGTAATCAGAGAAATGCCAGAAAAAGAAAGAAAGAAAGAAAAAATATCCAAAGTTGTCAAAGGTATTGGCAACTCCCAGATATTTTTTGGTGGAAGTTTAAATCTGTACAGACCCTTTAAGAGATAATTTGTTGTAGGTATTAAAATTGTAACTGTTTACCCTCCGATCTAGCAATTCCACCTTAGAGAATTTCCTCCCAGAAAAAATGTGGATATATGTGCAAAGATGTACATATGAAGGTGCCTGTTATAATAGTGAAAAATAACCAACCTAAAAGTTTATCCATAGTTATCAAATAAATTATTCAGTATCCATATAGGGGAATTCTATGGCAGATGTCTTCCCCCCCATTTTTTTATTGTTGTAAAATACATCTTACATTTACCATCTTAACCATTTTCCAAGCGTATAGTTCAGTGACATAAAGTACATTCATATTGTTGTGCAACCATCACCATCATCCATCTCCAGAACTCTTTTCATCCTATAAAACTGAATCTTTCTACCCATTAAACAGTGATTCCCCCATCTTTCCGCCCTTCCTAGTCCCTGGCAACCACTGTTCTACTTTCTATTTGTATAAATTTGACTGTTCTACATAGCTTATTTAAGTAGAATCATATAACATTTGTCTTTTGTGACAGGCTTATTTCATTTAGCGTAGTATCCTCAAGGTTCGTCCATATTGTTGCTTGTGTCAGAATTTCATTCCTTTTTAAGGCTGAAATATATTGGTAGGCATTTTTAAAAAATTTAGTTTTTGAATGAGTAGTGCATCCACTTAGTTCAAATTCAAGAGGTAGGTTAGAAGGGAGGAAGATAGGAAGTGATTGCTAATGGGTATGGAATTTCTCTTAGGGGTGATGAAAGTGTTCTGGAATTAGTAGTGATTGATGTATAACTTTTAATATGCTCAAAACCATTGAATCGTACACTTTAAACAGGTGATCTTTATGGCATGGGAATTATATCTCAATAAAGCTGTTATTAAAAAACATTCCAATGTCAGTTATACCTTGGTTAAAAAAAATTTCAAGAAGAATAGAATAAATATATAATGTCTTCTTACAAGTTGTTTTTCAACCATTCCAGTTTTTTCTTTTTTTTACAAAAATAACCATTATTTCTTAACTTTCCAAAAATATTTTTATTTCTTATACATATTTTACTTTTTCTTTATAGTAAATAGTAAGTATTTATTGTTCTGTTCCTTTTAACAAAAATGGTAGCAAATTGAACACAGTATTCTGTACCCAAGCAGGCATCTCTGAAGTCTTTTTGTCTTACTTTTAGGTAAAAATGTCTTTTTTTTTTTTATTACAAAAGGGTTATTGACTTACTATAGAAGATTTGGACAGTATAAAAAATATGAAGAAAAATATAAAAGCAACCCATACCCAGAGATAGTCTTTGGTAATTGTTAAATCCTTTTAGACTTTGCATATATATACTTTTTCTTTTGGTGAAGAAGATTCACCCTGAGCTAACATCCATTGCCAATCCTCCTCTTTTTTTGCTCGAGGAAGATTAGCCCTGAGCTAACATCTGTGCCAGTCTTCCTCTGTTTTTTGTATGTGGGGTGCTGCCACAGCATGGCTGATGAGTGGAGTATATCTGTGCCTGGGATCCGAACCTGTTATCCCTGGCTGTCAAAGCAGAACGCACAGATCTTGAACCACTTGGCCATGGGGCTGGCCCCTATATACTCTTTTTTTTTTGGCGAGGGTAGTTGTCATTGAGCTAACATCTGTGTCAGTCTTCCTGTATTTTGTATATGGGACACTGCCACAGCATGGCTTGATGAGTGGTGTGTAGGTCCGCACCTGGAATCCGAACCTGTGAACCCTGGGCCACCAAAGTGGAGCGCGCAAACTTAACCACTAACCCACTGGGCTGGTCCCATGAATATACTCTTTTAAAAATCAGAATTTAGGTCATCCTGTACTGCTATTATGAGTCTGGTGTTTTTTACATTTAAAATAATACATTGTAAGCCACTTATCCGACAAAGGGTTAATCTCCATAATATACAAAGAACTCACACTGCTTAACAACAAAAAAACAAACAACCCGATCAAAAAATGGGCAGAGG
>NC_060267.1:55993529-56196740 GCF_021613505.1 Equus quagga
ATCATCAGGGAAATGCAAATCAAAACTACACTAAGATATCACCTTACCCCCGTTAGATTGGCAAAAACATCCAAAACCAAGAGCGACAAATGTTGGAGAGGTTGTGGAGAAAGAGGAACCCTCATACACTGTTGGTGGGAATGCAAACTGGTACAGCCACTATGGAAAACAGTATGGAGATTTCTCAAAAAGTTAAAAATAGAAATACCCTATGACCCAGCCATCCCATTACTGGGTATCTATCCTAAGAACCTGATATCAGATATCTCAAGAGTCCCTTGCACCCCTATGTTCATCGCAGCATTATTTACAATAGCCAAGACGTGGAACCAACCTACATGCCCAGAAACTGATGATTGGATAAAGAAGATGTGGTATATATACACAATGGAATACTACTCAGCCATAAAAAAAGACGAAATTGGCTCATTCACAACAATGTGGATGGACCTCGAGGGCATTATGTTAAGCGAAATAAGTCAGTCAGAGAAAGACGAACTCTATATGACTCCACTCATAGGTGGAAATTAGTATATTGAGAAGGAGATCTGATCGGTGGTTACCAGGGAAAAGGGGGGGTGGGGGGAGGGAATGGAGGGGGAAGTGGTGTACCCACAACATGACTAACAAAAATGTACAACTGAAATTTCACAAGCTTGTAATCCATCATAACATTAATAAAAAAAAAAAAAAATAAATAAATAAAATAAAATAATACATTGTGACCATGGTTTTCATCAGTAAATATAAATGTACATTGTTATATTTTATTGAGGCATAGTAATAAATTGTGTGGACATTTCTCAGTTACTTAACTCATCACCTGTTAATATCCATTTAGGTTGTTTCTAATTTTGTTACTAAGCAGTAATGAGTACCTTTGTATGTACATCTTTGTACACTTGCCAAATCATTTCTTTGAGATATTTACTATGTGTTATTTTCCATTCTGCCAAAATGTTTAAACAATGTATCTTTTAAAATATACATCACAAAGGTTTCCATGATATTATTAACTTTGTGAAAAGATGGTGCAGATGTTTATGTCCTCATTGTAAATATGAGGAATCTGAAACCCAGAAAGATGGCAGTGTCCCCCAAATTACATAGCTAGTTAGTGTGAGAGTTGGAACTAAAGCTCTCATCTTCTGATTGTGAGTTGGTGTTCTTTCCACTGTGGCACACTGCCAGGCCTTGAATACCTTGATTACAAAGAGTGATCTTTTATTATTGCTTCTTCGTGTCTAAAAATATGATTCTTGATGTAATATCCTTTTAGATTCTTTGAATAATGTGCTGGAATGTATCCGTTCAGATTAAAGGTTCATATACTTTCATTAGGGGTACAGGCTAAAGATATATCCTCTGACACATTTTAGTAGTTTATCTGCATTAACATCTTCATTTAATTACTCACCTATATTGTTATCTTCCCCTGTCTAAAAAACTCACATAGTCTCAGTTGTTGTTTTTTTTAAAGCTTCAAGTTATATTATTACCTTTGGGTAGTACTAGTTTCATTGAGCTAGGAGAATTGCTTTGATTTGAATGACAGCTCCATCACTTACTGGATGATCTTGGGCAAATTCCTTAAATCTCTGTAAGCCTAGTGTCATCATCAATAAAATTGAAATAATAGTACATGTGTCATAGTGAGGATTAAATGAATTAACACATAAAAAGTGCTTCACACAATCTGGCTGGTAGAAACTACTTGTTAAATGATAGTATTTATTATTTAATGTGTAAATTTAATTGTAAAATACTTAAGTCATTTGTGTTTTGATACCCTTTGTGATATCCTCTGGTGAGATTTTTTTGTTTGTGTTCATATTCCTGTAGATTTCCCCTGTCTTTCCTTTCCCTTCACCTTCAGTTCTGTGTTGTACCTTCTATTAATTTTGAACAGTGTCTTTATTTTGTCATGGCTTATGCAAAGTGAGGAGCTGCCATACTTATCTTGTTTCCTGTTGGGAATAAACACAAGTTAAATTACTCACTTTTTACAGATTATCTCAATCGTTTTTTAAGACAATGTGAAAAAGAATGATGTGAATCCTGATATGCTAAATGCAGGGTTCTTGAGAGTCCTGGTAGCTACTTTCTGACTCCCCTCAATCTGCTTGTTTTTGCTGCTGGAGGAGAAAAGCTGAGTTGGAGTTTTCTTTTTTGTCTTTGTTCTAGCACATGCAGATGACAATCCAGGCTCTCCAGGATGAATTGCGAATCCAGAGGGACCTGAACCAGCTGTTTCAGCAAGATAGTAGCAGTAGGGCTGGTGAACCTTGTGTGGCAGAGCTGACGGAGGAGAACTTTCAGAGGCTGCATGCTGAGCATGAGCGCCAGGCCAAAGAGCTATTCCTTCTTCGAAAGACTCTGGAGGAAATGGAGCTACGTATTGAGACCCAGAAGCAAACCCTAAATGCTCGGGATGAATCCATCAAGAAGCTTCTGGAGATGTTGCAGAGCAAAGGACTTTCTGCTAAGGCTACCGAGGAAGACCATGAGAGAACAAGACGACTGGCGGAGGCGGAGATGCACGTCCACCACCTGGAAAGCCTTTTGGAGCAGAAGGAAAAAGAAAACAACATGTTGAGAGAGGTCAGTGACCACTTTTTCAGTTGTTATGACTTAGTGATTGTCGTTCTTTTCCCTGCTTAATCAGCATCTTGGCCTAGACAAATTTATATGCTCTACTGAGCTAGTGGAAGGAAATTTTTTCTTTGGTATTTAAGTGCTTCACTGATTTCTATTCTGATTTGCTCTCTTGTGTGAGATGATGTTGACTAGTATATATACTGGCTTGATAACTTTCTTGGTCTTTTTTTTTTCCCCTCCTGGTTTCTGCAGACTCATTTTCTTGCTAAAGGGGCACAGAATTTCCTTGGTTACTCACCTCTTGATTTCTTCTTACTGACACATGTAACAAAACCAGAATCAAAGTAGCTAACTATTGCTCAATTTTAAAATATTAGTAAGAGAAAGTAAGCAGTTACCTCAGTTGAGGTGTGCTTATAAAGTTCTTGGCAGCAATAATGGATGTTTTCCCTGTGGTTTCCATGGAAACTGTTGCCTTGCTGTAAAAGGTATGTGATAAAAATCATTTGCTCTCATGGAGGCACAATGAGAAAGAATGATATGGAGACGCGCTGTCACTTATTTTTTAGAGAGGAAACTCAGACTTTAGCTGACAACTGTGACTATTGGTAATTTTTCACTTTTCTAAGTAATGCTTCATTTTAAGAAAACGTAAATGAAGACTTCATCTTACATTGAATTAAAAAAATAAACAGCTATAATTCTTTATATGTGGTCAGAGACTTCAGACAACTTTCACATTTGGATAGGGAAAAAAACAATCTCAGAACTGT
The DNA here is from genome assembly GCF_021613505.1 of Equus quagga. Classification (NCBI taxonomy): domain Eukaryota; kingdom Metazoa; phylum Chordata; class Mammalia; order Perissodactyla; family Equidae; genus Equus; species Equus quagga. Next base: position 55,996,901 of record NC_060267.1, read on the forward strand.
GTTGGTGCCAGTCTGAGTAATTCCTTTTTAAATGAAATGTGAAGAAGGAGGTTAAACAAATGGAATGTTCCCAAAACAGCAAAACAGCAACTTAAGAATACTTAAATTCATAATTTGTTCCGTAATTTCTCCTCTTGTAAAAAATCTGAAATATTTATTTACAGTGAGGACATTTTTATTTTTCAAGAGAAATCCAATGTTTTTTAAAAACATGATTTTATTACACAGTAAATCCATTGTAGTTTATCTTAGTAAAATTAGAAAATAGATTAGCAAAAACTTAAAATCCAAGGTATCATTGTCTAGTTAAGATTATTAATTTTTGTTATATATGTGTTTCCAGTGATTTTTATTATGTGTACATTCTTTCATTATTTCTATATTTGTTTCCCTTAAAAAGATATAATACTGTGTTGTCTAATATAACTTTCTGTGTTGAGGAAATATTCTGTATTTGCTCTGTCCAATATGGTAGCCACTATCCATTAGCCACATGTGACTTTTGAGCAATTGAAATGTGCCTAGTGACTGAGGAACTGAATTTTAAATTTCATTTAAATATAACTAATTTAAAATTAAATTTAATTAAATTAACTAAATATCTACATGCAGCTAGTGGCTACTGTATTAGATAGTACAACTATGAATAATATAATGTTACCTACTTTTCTTAATAATTGTCTTGGCCATTAGACAAAGATAAATTTCTTTGTCAGTATATGTAGAGTTTCGTAATTTCAAATGAATTTATAATGTTCCATTGCCTTTATTTGAATATCTCTTACTGTTGAAAATTTAGACTAGTATTTTTCAGTATTATAAAACTGTCCTGCATTGAATATCCTTAATCGTATATTTCTGTATATTAATTTTTTTCTTTAGGATGCAATCCTAGAAATGAATTTGCTCAGTTAGAGGGTGTGTACATTTTAGAAACTTGGAATAATTTTGTCTTCCAGAGTGATTGGACCAGTTTATCCTGCCAGTAGCATATACTGTATTCTTATGAATAATCTGCAGCTAAGGATGTGTTATGCTCTTCAAATTACCAGGCTGTACTGTTTTAGGGAATTTTCTATAAACTATCTTATAGGCACATTTGGATTTCCTTCAGTTTACTTTAAAGACTTTATATTTTAATGAGATAACCCAGAGCCTAGCCATAGAACATTGTAAGAGAACCTGTTGTAATCTCAAACGGCATGCCACATGGAAACTATACCAGCAGCATGATGAGCTTTCATTCTTATGTTTTTACTGGTTCTGTTCTGAATATTTCAACCTGTGCCCATTTATTTTTGAGTTTTGGAGTTAATAAATGGTGAATAGTTAAGGATTTTGAAAAGTTACAGTGTTATTCTGGCAGAGAACAGAAATATGGTGAGTTTGAAAAAATGGTAGAAAAAAATACAAATTTAAGAGTGATTTTCAAATAACAAGCTCTACGAATATCAAGTCCCATTTAGGTATATAAAGAGGAAAGAAATATAGGCTTTGTCAATATGCCAACGTACACTTCCAGTTGCCATTAGTAAGATAGCATCATCTTCTAGAAAACACAGTCATACGAATTAAAATTATTTAAAGTGGCTTAAGAAAAAACAAAAAGAGGCTGGTCCTGTGGCCGAGTGGTTAAGTTCGTGCACTCTGCTTTGGCGGCCCAGGGTTTCACTGGTTCGGATCCTGGGCACAGACATGGCACTGCTCGTCAGGCCATGCTGAGGCGGCATCCCACATGCCACAGCTAGAAGGACCCACAACTAAAAATACAGCTGTGTACCAGGGGGCTTTGGGGAGAAAAAGGAAAAATAAAATCTTTAAAAAAAGCAAAGCAATGGGAATGATTGCTTCAGTAGCATATGTTTAGATTGCTTGTTTTCCTTTCTGTCTCTTCTTCTTACCTTCAAGAGTTAGCTCAAATTTCAGTTCTTCTGTGAAGACTTCCTTGTGCAGTTCTGTACATATGTGTAGGTGAACCAGTAATATTATAGGACACCAACATGGCTGTTTTCTTCATCGTTCACTTAATTTTTTGCATCGAGGATATATGCTTTTTTTTTTTAATTGAGGTTATGATAGTTTACAACATTGTAAAATTTCAGTTGTACGTTATTATTTGTCAGTCATCTTATAGGTGTGCCCCTTCATCCTTTGTGCTCACCCCATACCCCTTCCCCCTGGTAACCACTAATCTGTTCTCTTTGTCCATGTGTTTATTTTCCACATAGGAGTGTAATCATACAGAGTTTGTCTTTCTCTATCTGGCTTATTTCACTTAACATAGTACCCTCAAGGTCCATCTGTGTTGTTGTAAATGGGACGATTTTGTAATTTTTTATGGCTGAGTAGTATTTCATTGTATATGTACACCACATCTTCTTTATCCAGTCATCAGTGGTGGGCACTTGGGTTGCTTCCACATCCTGGCTATTGTTAATAATGCTGCAGTGAACACAGGGGTGCATAAGTTTCTTTGAATTGCTGATTTCAAGTTCTTTGGATAGATACCCAGTAGTGGGATAACTGGGTCATAGGGTCTTTCTATTTTTAATTTTTTGAGGAGTCTCCATACTGTTTTCCATAGTGGCTGCACTAGTTTGCACTCCCACCAGCAGTGTATGAGGGTTCCCTTTTCTCCACATCCTCTCCCACATTTGTTACTTTTTTTCTTGGCAATTATAGCCATTCTAATGGGTGTAAGGTGATATCTTAGTGTAGTTTTGATATGCATTTCCCTGATGATCAGTGATGATGAGCATGTTTTCATGTGCCTCTTGGCCAAGGGATATATTCTTTTTTATCTTTATATTGGCAGTGTCTAACAAATATATAGTGGCTACTCAAGAATTGTTAGTTGAATAAGTTGAAATGTAGGTAAAGAAATTTAAACCTGTAGCTTACAGAAAGAAGGATAGCCTTTCCAGTTCTTTTTTTTCCAATGTGACCACTGGATACTAAAACCTGATAAGTTAGAAAACAAACTGAACCCCCAAACCAGTTTTGCTTATGAGTTTAGATACAGAAATTATAAATAAAATATTAGCAGATAGAATCAGCATTATGATAAAAGGATAATACTCTGACCAAAAGGAGTTTATTCCATGAATACCAGAATGGCTCAATATATCATACACAATTATAATTTTTAATAGATAAAAGAAAAAGAGAACCTTGTGGTATTTGATAGCTGTCTCAAAGACATTAGATAAAATGTTACAGACATTTCGATTGAAAACTAACCCAAGTGAACTAAAAATAAGAATTGAATGATACTTTCATAGCATGATTTAGTTAAATAATAACACAATGTATATTATAAACATATTTCAAACTAATAGCCAGCATCATGCTTACTGTGACATACTAGACACACCCATTGAAGTTATGAAGAGGTCAAAGATGGTTGTGGTCATCAGTGTTTAGCATTATTCTGGAAGTGTTAGGCAGTGCAATTAGGTGAGAAAATGGAGCAAATAATACCAGTAAAGGTAGTAGAAAGGACAGGGCTAATTTTTCTTTACAGTGTAGATGGGAACATTAATATAAAGATGTCACTTTCCCCAAATCTATAAATTTAGTGTAATCCCAATGGGAATATTCTTGAAGCATGCCCAAGTAATGTTGGAGTTTATTTGCAAGAACAGTGCAGAAGCGCTTGCTGAGGCAGGTCATGGTATGTGTGCTTTAAACCCAGTGATATTGAAATGCGTGCTTCTGGCCCAACAACATAGAGCTACATCAGTGGAACAGAATAGAATCCAGAAATAATAGAGTTTTAAGTATATGCTGAATGTTTTGGAATAATGGCCATCCATTTGGAAAACACTTATGTAGTTACATCAAATTAAATTCCAGTTGAAGTAAAGAACTACTTTTTAAAAGATAAAAACACTAGAAGAAAAGGTAAGTAAAAAGCTTTTAATATAATCTTGAGATAGAAGAGATCTTTCATTATCATAGCAAGAACCTTAAAGAATTAAATTAATGTATGTTAGAAAATATAGTTAAAAGTTAAGATGATAATTTGGAGTAAAGCTTTGTAACATGTGGTTAGACTAATACATAAAGATTGTTTCCAAAACAGCAAGAACTAGAGGCCCTTGGTACCACCTTTCCTTTCTCACTTATTCAACAAATATCTACTGAGCCTCTAATATGTATTTGATCCTGGGATAGGCACTGGGCATACATTTTTCTTGTCAGAGCATACGGTCTGTGCCCTCCTGGAACTTAAAAATCTGATGGGAGACAGTAAGGACTGTGACATTTACTGTGAGTGAAGTGTGAGGAGTTTTTGGGGGTTTCAAGCATGTTTTTGACTTTGAATTTAAAAAGAACACTCAAGGGGCTGGCCCCGTGGCCGAGTGGTTAAGTTCGCGTGCTCGGCTTCAGTGGCCCAGGGTTTTGCTGGTTCAGATCCTGGGCGTGGACGTGGCACTGCTCAACAGGCCATGCTGAGGTGGCATCCCACAAAGCTCAACTAGAAGGACTCACAACTAAAATAAACAACTATATACTGAGTTGGGGAGGGGAGATTTGGGGAGAAAAAGCAGGAAAAAGAAAAGATTGGCAACAGTTGTTAGCTCAGGTGCCAATCTTTGGGGGGGGGGGGCCGGAGAACACTAGCTGCTTTATTGTAAATAGGGAGATTGACTTTGGGAGACTGTCGCTGTAATCCAGACAAGAGACAGTGGTGGCTCAGATCAGCGTGGCAGTGGAGGTAGTAAGACACTGTCAGTTTCTGGAGACATTTTGAAAATGGGAACAATAGAATTTCCTGATGGCTTGGATGTAGACCTAAGAAAAAAGACTCACCTTTTTGGCCCAAACAACTGTGTGGACCCATACCATTAATCATGATGGGATAGGTGAAGCAAATTGAGGGGAAGATTAGGAGTTCAACTTTGGACATATTAACAGTGTGATATCAGATATACACAGGGACATGCTATGAACGCAATGTGTGGATTTCAGCAAGAGGTAAAATTTTGGAGTTATCATTATATGGATGGTATTGAAGGTTATGAGACTGGATGAGAACACTAAGGGAATGAGTGTAGGTGGAGAAAAGAAGATGACAAAGGACTGATGCCTTGGCCACTCCTAGGGAGTTGGGCAGAAAAGGAACCAGTTAGGTAGGAGGAAAAACTTAAGTGTCATGTCTTGGAAGCCAAAGGAAGATAGTTTAATAAAGAAGAGGGATTGAGCAACTATGTCAAATGCTGCTCATAGATCAAGTAAGATGAGGACTAAGAATGAATCATGGGTTTTAGCAACGTGGACGTCATTGGTGACCCTGATGCATTGTTTAGGTGATTGTTTGATTAAAATCCATTTTTCCTGGTAGACTAAAAATTCCATGATAAAAGGGACCAAATTTGTTATTTCTCACCATTATATCTCTAAAACTTAGCATAGTTCCTGGCATAAGTAAATGAGTAAATGCTAGGTCCCAGAATCTCTGGGAGGGCTGGAGAACTGGGTTCAGAAGTTATGTAGCCAAAAACAGTGGCCCCAGTCAGTCATGCTCCTTTACTGATTTGGTGAAAGGTGCTGCTGTTGGTGCAGGTGCAACAGCTCCTTCTACTGACAGCACTGACACTGCTCACTCACGCCAGAGCCTCTGCCATTCCCAAGTCTGGAAGCTTGAGGTAGCTGCTGCCTCTGCCACTTAGTTCCAGAATTATCTCTCAATGTTCACGTCCCTGCTTCTTCATGTTATGAGATTTTAATTCAAAGTAAGTGGTGTATGTGTCTGATCGAAGTGTTTAGGTCATGTGTCTGGGCTTTAATTGCAAGAAAGGATGGGAAAACAAGTGTGTGACATTTTTAGCTTTTATTGTAGGAGGTAGACTCTGTCTTAAAATACGGAGTCCCCAGACATAGAAGGGAGATCAGATATGACAAGAAAGGGTGATAGAGATCCACTGTAGGGCTAGAGAAATAGATTTTGCAGGTTATCCATGGCAAGGTAATAGTTGAATCTGTGGGATTGGAGAAGGGCTGCCTTGGATAGTTGTGTGCAGGTTGTTCACCAGACAAGAGTTTCCTGCTGGTGCAGCAAGTTGGGCCTAAAACTTGACCCACGCTTCATGGTGAGGTTGCATCTACCCCAGAAAGGTTACTTTTTCCTAATTCAAATTAAATTACTCTGTGGGCTAGTGAAGGCCCTTGATTGGAGCTATAGAATTGAAAAGAGTTCTAAAGCAGGAATTTAGAAAATGTTTGTCTGTGGGTAAGATAAGGGAAAGGGCATAGAATAAGCATTAAGAGCTAGGATAATGCTTTTTTTTTTTTTTTTTTTTGAGGAAGACTACCCCCGAGCCAACTACTGCCAATCCTCCTCCTTTTGCTGAGGAAGACTGGCCCTGAGCCAACATCCATGCCCATCCTTCTCCACCCCATATGTGGGATGCCTACCACAGCATGGCTTTTGCCAAGCAGTGCCATGTCTGCATCTGGGATCCTAACTGGTGAACCCTGGGCTGCCGAGAAGCAGAACGTGTGTACCTAACTGCTGCACCACCAGGCCAGCCCTGGCACAATTCTTTAATGGAAGCCAGTTGAAAAATTGAAAGATGTTCCTCCCTTAACTCTCTTTATGGTTAAAAAAAAGGTCAGGGGTTGGCCCGGTGGCCTAGTGGTTAAGTTTTCATGCTCTGCTTCAGCAGCCTGGGGTTCACAGGTTCAGATCCCGGGCGCGAACCTAGCACCACTCATCAAGCCATGCTGTGGCAACATCCCACATAAAATAGAGGAAGATTACCACAGATGTTAGCTCAGTGACAATCTTCCTCAAGCAAAAAGAGGAAGATTGGCAACAGATGTTAGCTCAGGGCCAATCTTCCCCACCAAACAACAACAACAAAAAAGTCAGCTACTAGATGGAGTTCAGACAGGATGTGAACTGACGACAGCTGTTAGATTTAGAAACAAGGAGGTCCTTTATTTGATAGTGTAGAGAGAGTTGTCCAGTAGAGAGGTGAAGATGGAAACTAGCTGATAATTTATTCATTTATACACTCATTTCTTCATCCGATGAAAGAATGCATATGGAGGAGAAATAATTTTTTTTTGGTGAGGAAGATTGGTCCTGAGCTAGTGTCTCTTGCCAATCCTCCTCTTTTTGCTTTAGGAAGATTGTTGCTGAGCTAACATCTGTGCCAGTCTTCCTCTATTTTGTATGTGGGACGCCGCCACAACATGGCCTGATGAGTGATGCATATGCCTGTGTCAAGGATCTGAACCTGTGAACCCTGGGCTGCCGAAACGGTGTGCAAACTTAACTACCACGCAACTGAGCTGGCTCCGAGAAATAATTTTTAATGATATTCACATGTCAGACAGTGTCTGAGGAATACAAAAGACAGTTTTGCCCTTAAAGAGTTCGCAGTCTGGTATGTTAGAGAAGAAAATTATTCCAAATACAATGTTGTAAGTGGTAAAGGAGGGCTATGTAGCATCCTGTATGAGAAATAAGAGGAGCTGCACATAATTCAGCACAGGAGTAGGAAGAGTTAAAAGATGCCCTCTTTAGTTAATTCTTGAAAGTTTGGTAGCCGTTCTTTTTTCATTCATTCAGCGTTCATTCTTTATTAAGCACTTACCAGTATTGCAGCTACAGTTCTAGGCACTTTGGATTCAGCAGCGAATGAAAAAAAGACTTTGTGGAGTATGCATTCTTATAGAGGGAAATAGAAAATAAATGACACACATAACAAGTATAATATGTTAGAGGATGAGTGCTGTAGGAAAAAGGAGAAGTAAAGTAAGGACAAAAAAATGGGAAAGGACACATGGCTTCTTTTTGGTCAGTTTTAAGTTTTAAAATAGGGTAGGTTACACTGAGAACATTAAAGATTAATTTTTTATGAAAAATTTCAAACCTGCACAAAAGTAGTCAGAATAGTATGATGAATCTTCATGTATCACTCAGAGCAGTTAGCAAAATTTTGCCACATTTTACTTCATGTGTATTTTTTGTCTTTTTTTCTTCACAGAAGATTTTAAAGCAAATTCCTGATACAATGTAATTTACCTCTACAGACTTCAGTATGTGTCCCTAAAACATATGGATGTTTTCTTGCATAACTGCAATGTGGTTATCACGACCAATAACCCTAATAATACAGAAGAGACATTAGGGCCCAGACTTGAAGGAGATGAAGTCTTCTCCCCCACGAGCTGAGGAAAGAGAGCGTAGGCAACAAGAACATCGGATGTGAAGGTCCTGAGGAACTGGAGAATGCCTAGCATATTTGAGGAAGAACAAGGAATCCTCTGTGGCTGAAGCATAGTGATTGAGGGAGGAGAGTGCTAAGAGATGAGGTCTTGTAGGCTATGGAAGTGACTTTTGCTCTGGTTTGAATCAGATGGGGAGCCATGACAGGGTTTTGAGCAGAGGATCAAATTTATGTTTAAAAGGGTCATTCTGAGTGCTCTGTTGAGAATAGACTATAGAAGAGCAAGATAAAAAGAGTGGAGAGACTAATTAGGAGGTTGTTGGATTAAAAGAATATTTTCATTAGTGGCTCATTCAAGGCGGTAGCAAAGGAGATGGCAATAAGTGCTTGGATTTTTGATATGTTTTGAAGGTAGAGTTAACTGAATTCCCTGATTGGCTGTGGCTTGAAAGAGAAAGGAAGGCATTATAGAAAGAAGACTCAGAATCTTGACCTCAATAACTGGGAGGGTGGAGCAGGTTTTGGGGCACCATCAAGAGTTTAGTCTTGGGCATGTAGAGTTTGAGGTGTTTGTTAAACATACAAGTGGGATACCTAGTTGCATATTTAAGGCTGGAGTTATGGAACGAGGTAGCAGAAAGGGTGGTGTGTATTAATAATGATTTGCACCATAGTATCATCAGCCAGATGGGGAGTGTGGATGTTCAGAAATTACTGGTGTTGAAACTGTTGACCGTTTATGATTTAGAACTTTTGTCAGTTCATTAGGACTGCTCTTTCAGGAAGAAATAACTCAGTGAAGTTTGCAGTTCTATTTTCTGTTTCTCTCAAACCATTCTTCCTGATCAGGCAAGAATGAGTAAATTAGGTGAAAGGTATAATTAAAGTATTATGCATTCCTTTTATTATGGCGAAGCACTGTTCAGATGGAAGTATTCATTGGTGTCTTCTCTAGGGTCACTAGAGGCTGTCCCAGGTACCTCGGAAGTACTGACTAACTCAGAGACATTTGCAAGTCTGACAAGAAGATAGCCTGAGGTGGTCTGGTAACTGCAGCGTGATCTTTGAAAACCCTAATTGTAATATTATTACCATCGCCTCCTTCCTTCTTAATCATGAACTCACTAAAATTGGGAGTAAAAAAATAGCTATGTTTTCTGACATTTTCTAAACATAAACTACTTAGGAAACTTGTTCAACGGTCTTACCTTCTTTTTCTTTCTGCTCGTAGCCCCACTGGAGAGAGATTTTGCTCCTAGCTAGCTACGTGGTTGTTTCTTGAGGTGGATGCTATGGAAAGGATGTTGTCAACACAAATGCTTTCAGTCACTTTGGGTAATACAGACTGATTGCAACTCCTTTTATTTGTCCTTTTAAAAAGGGAATCCTTCTAATCCCCTTTTTGGATTGTTTGGAGTTCTGATTATATGTCTTGGAGTCATGTGGAAGATTGACTCACCAACAGTTTCACCTGCTGTAGCAGCTGGGGTCTGTGTGACTAATTTTAAATAACTAGGTGTTCAGAGATGGGGATGCTCCTGTGCCTCCTTAGCCTGAATGCAGTCTGCAGGTTCTCTGATCCACAGGAAAGGGTCCGGTGTTTACAGGGCTGAGGTAGTCATCTTGCACACATCTACTCCCTCTTCCCTCCCCTCCCCTCCCTTTAAAAAAAAAAAAGAGAGTGAAAAGGAGGACATTTACTCTCTTTTTTGCTTCTCTTGTATAGGAGATGCATCGGAGATTTGAGAATGCCCCTGATTCTGCCAAAACAAAAGCTCTGCAAACTGTTATTGAAATGAAGGTGAGTGGGAATCTAATAAAGAATCTTAGGAGTCAGTTTACACTTTTAAGTGATTGATCACACACTTTCGTGTGTGAGTTTTAGGAAGTGGTATGTAATAATATTTCATTCATTTTGTAGATTGAGAAGACGTAGTAAGACTTAATGAAATGACACCTCAAAAGAACTTCAGTTTCATTTCCTTTTAGTTGTAGACCATAACTCAAATTGGACCAAAAAGGATTGTCCAGAATTTCTTTAAATCAGCTGTTCTTAAAACTTTTGATCTCAGAACCTCTTTATTCTCTTAAAATGATAGGCTCATTTCATTCATTTTTAAGAAAATGACTGCCAAATATCAAGTCTCAGTAACCACAGTTTGTCTGTCAGTTGTTCTTTCAAGTAAAGGTCATGTTCCATGAAAAAGTACCTAATTCAGGTTGCAGCTCAGAGAAGCACACAAATGCTATTCCTAGGGCAGCCGTCATACTTCAGTAGGCAGCAGGAGTGCCCAGCTCCTTCCCATTCCATTGCACAGAACAGTGAAAAGATGCATACTCAAGGGTTGAGATTGATAAAAAGTAATAAAGTAACCAAGGACATTCTTAAGTGAAGCAGTCTTTTAAAACTTTTCTTTTTTTTCCTGCAAGTGCCTGACATTGAAGAATACAGTGACTGCTTGTACAGTTTGGTGCCATTGCGTGTTGTCCTAAGGCACTAGCAGTTTTGCTCACTGTTGCTTTTATATCTTTAGTGCAAATGTTACAGTGGAGGAGTCAAGTAAAGTCATAGTATTATTATGAAAATAGTGTTGACTCTGCAGACTTCTTGAAAGGGTTTTTAGGAAGGGACACCCAGAGTTCCATGGACCATACTTTGAAAACCTCTGCTTTCAGTTAATGGACAGTTAGAAATCTTTAGGCTGTATGGTATGGTGATTGGTGGTTAAGGTTCTGCCTTCTGACTTCAATTTCCTGGATTTGAAATCTGGCTTTACTTAACTATATGATACAGAGCAAGTTATCTAACCTCTGTATGCCTCAATTTCTTTATCAAAAAATGGTGATAATAATAGTACCTATCCTGTGGGTTATTTTGAGGTTGAAATTAGTTAAAATAAATACAGCCACTTTGAACAGAACCTGGCACATAGTAAACCTTCAGTCAGTGTTAGCTGCTGCTGCTATTATTATTTTTATTAACAACATATTCTTTCTTACAAAAGCTAAAAGACTCTTACAGATAAGGCCCTCTCTCCCCCTCTAACTTCTTCATATCCCCTAAAAAGTTTGACACTGTGCATTGTGGGCCTTCATTTAATATTTGTTGATATGACAAGAATATTTAGTTTTTCTATATAGATAGTTTTATGTAAATAGATGCTTCTTATGTTCTCATAACTAGTCTCTTAATTTGGATAATTTCCTCTTAAAACTTTGTTTATATCATGTCTTTATTCTCATTGGGGAAAGAATTTACCAAACAAATTCCAAATTAGTGGATTCTGGATTCTTTCTAGTTAGACAGTTAGTAGTCTTGAACATAATCTTGTAAAGAGCCTTTAGAAAGGTTTAGTTGCATGTTGCCATTTCCTACAAGTTTATTTGTACATAATCTCTGTTGAAACCCAAGAATAAAACACAGAAATGTACCTATGTTCACAAAATTATTTTACTTGCTTTTTGACAGAATTAGAAAGTGTAATGGTATTAATTGGGAGTGGATCTATTTTAAGTTGTGTTAATCTTCAGCCATTCTGCTAAGAAGCAAGAGATTCTGAGATTCTGGTGGCTCAGTGGAGTCAGGTAGATATTATGCTGAAATTACAACTGAAATAGTTAAGATGCTGAGAGTGTGGCATGAGCTTGAGAGAGTTATGAAGATCTGGAGTGGTCTTTGGGGGGAAATGGGAAAGGAAGGTGACTGATAGACAATAAAAGAGCCCAGCAATATTCAAGGTGATGTAATTTTCTTTTCTCTCTCCTCCTCTTCCTCCTCCTTTCCTTCTTCCTTTTCCTTCTCCTCCTCTTTCCCTTCCTTCTCCCACCTTCTTCTCTCCTTCCATCTTTTCCCTCTCTACCCTTCTTCCCCTCTGCTTCCTCCTACCTTCTCTAATTTTTTTTCTTTTTCCTTTAGCAGTGGAGGAGCAGGGAAGAATTACTGTACTGCTCTAGGGTTAGAGTTTTGCTGGGTAGATGTAACAGAATTATTGGAGTGCAAATGAATTGAGAGTGATGGTGAAAGAGTAGTTTGTGTGATAGGAAGGAAGAGAATTCAGAATGGACTGACAGTTTGGGAGAAAATGTAAAAGTCAGAGAAGTGGAGATCTCTGTGAGGTTCAAGAAGAGCAGATAATGAGAGTGATGGTGTGGCAGTCCTGGGAAGAGAGTCCTGGGTGGTAATAGGATCCAGACGGTAGTCCTGTAAACTGGATAGCTAAAATGGACTAGAGGAAGAGGTCACTGGAATTAAGGATATCAGGGAATTTGGACATTGAAATCCTGGGGTGATGGCAAGAGTGGCATTTGTGAGCCAGGTGGCAGACTTCTTAAAATGGGCACTAGTGATTGGGAAGTCCCTAGATGGCAGCAGTGAGGAGGGTAAAATGAAAAGGAGCATGAACTTTAAATAAAGGGGAATAGTATTGAGGAATCAGGGGGATGCCCACTTTTCCCCTGCTCCCTTGTGGTGCTTGGGGATTAGTGACCTTTACTGGAGAGAGTTCAGGGAAATTATATCCTTCGGGAAAGCCAGGTTTTACTTGGGGTAGGGAGACAACTTTTGAAAAGAGGGTTTTGGAAATTTAACAGGGAGCAGAGAATTTTAGTAGGTTCAGTGGGATTGGTTGATTAATGATGGTAGACCCAGGGCTGGGGAAGTACAGACTAATAAGATGAAAAGGGATTTATTTACATAGTTATTACATACTCTAGGAATAAGAAACCTCCTTGGAAGGACTGTCCTCAAATAAACCCAGCCTGAGTACTGATTGAGTTGGTGCTAGAACTAGTTGAGCATATTAGGCTTTCATTTTCTTGCCTGATTTCAGAGAGTAGCCTTGCAGTTCTTTTGTTGGGTAGTCGGTGCCTGCCTCATGGCCTTCAGAGCTGCAGTTATGGTCCCTTTCTGGGTAGAAGCTTTTTGTGGTGCATGATTTGATCAAGGGTTACATCCATATGTCTTGGGGTTAGGAGAGAAGATGGATAAGGTTTCTTGGCAGGAGCCTTGCAGGGGCTTTTGTAGAGGTGGAGGTTGTCTATGTGAGGTGCAGAGTGGAGTTCTTAGCTGGAGGATGTTTTGTGTGGAGCACCAGTGTTGCTAGAAATACACTCTCTCTCTCCTTTGGCCATCTTTGATTACCACCCAGGCTGACGTCAGAGCCTTCTTTCATTCACGGTTAGTCACATCCACGTGCCTAAGTCACCTTCTTTCATTCCCGGTTAGTCAATGCACGTGCCTAGTGTTTTAGTCACTCTTGAGGCACTACATCCTGATATTTCCAGGAAGACTTATAGTAATCTTAAAAGAGCATTTTAGGTACTACAATAGTGAATCAGATAGTGCAATTGAAGTAGTTTGTTTATTCTTTATGAGCTGGAAGATTGCCTGAGCCCCATTAATTTTAAACAAGTAAATCAAAATCTTGGTTTAGGTTTAGAGTGTGTCTGATTGTATTAATTCAATACATTTAATTTTGAACCAAATGTAAGTTATATTGAATAAATTCGTAAAAGAAAACTTTTGTTGTGATGTTTTTAAAGGTAATGCAATGCAAGACAGAGGAGTACATCCCTTTCCTCTCCCCTGAACCTAAAAATAACTAGAGGTAGTTGTCTCTTGATAAATCCTTTAACTTTTTTCTGTGTGCTCTAAAAATTATGATAGCAAGGAGTCAATCAAGAAATCCTTGAGGTAAAGTGCAAAAGGAAGTCAATCTCAAAATTACTTCCTGAAGGAGTGGTTTCTCTAACATTCCAGATAAAATAAAGCTCTTTACTTATGCTCTTTGAGATCTTTGTTTCTTAGGTGAATAAGCATATGCAACTATAGATATGAAAATATCCATTCTCTGTAGAAGTTTTTCTGTAGTTGATGACATCTAAAGCAGTTTTTCTATAATTGATGACATCTAAAACAGTCTGAGGATAAATTAGATACTGTAAAAAACAAAACCAAGAAATTGACTATAGAAGGATGTTCTGCTGGGAGGTGATATTTGTGGTGGTGATTTACAAGGACAGTGACCTTTCTTTTTAAAATTATTATGAAATATTTTAAATGTATAGAGAAGTATAGAGAATAAGTAAGATTACTAATATGATAAATTGTAACTGTTAATATAATTATCTTTTTGTTTTTGTGCAATAGGATGTTATAAAATCTTTATTATTGTAAATATAGTTACACCTATTATTGTATAAATCTTTGAAGCCCTCTTATTTTTCTCCCCATACCTTTGGGGGCAGAAATAAACCTTTTACGGGTCACCAAGTAAAATGATAAAATATTATAGCTAGAAAAATTTACTCTTAACATTACAAAATTTCTCCCTAGAAATTTGTGGACTGAGTACAAAGAAACTTTGAGTTTTCCATTGCTTCTACTTTTTTAATTATCTCAACTTTAATTGAAAGGGTGTAGACTGGAAGAAGGGATAGAGGAAAAATCATGTTACAGACATGCATCCTTTTTCTTCCACCCAAATGGCCATACAGGATATATTTTAGAAGCAAGGCATCAGTTGCTAGACAGCAATTTTTCTAGATATTTGTTTATCTTTATTAAATTTAACATCTGTGAGGATCGAGTTGTTCAACTTCTGATTTTTTGTAATACTTTATTGTCGAAATCATCCTTTGTCCTCAGGATTCAAAAATTTCCTCTATGGAGCGTGGGCTCCGAGACTTGGAAGAGGAAATTCAGATGCTGAAATCGAATGGGGCTTTGAGTACTGAAGAAAGGGAGGAAGAAATGAAGCAAATGGAGGTCTATCGGAGCCATTCGAAATTTATGAAAAATAAGGTAATGGTGTGTGATGCTGTAATTTTTAAATGGAGTTTGAAGAATTGATGCATAGTCCTACTTCCTTAGTGATGATGCACTTGATAGTGTTTTATCAGACTTCAGGGAAGAATACTTCTAACATAATTCTTTCAAATGGAACTTTCCCAGAATTAAAGTCAGAATTACTAATGTTGTGTAGTTATTTCAAATTTTCACTTAAGAGAAGATAACCTGTATGAGGCTAAGTATGTATCACAGTTTAACATTTTGTATCTATCAGTACTTCTGAGGTGATTTAGTAGGGTTACATCCAGGTGAGTTTTTCTCACTATATGAGACATCAAGTTCTCTACCTCTTGTGAGGTATTTTAAAAGTCAAAATCCTGAGAGGCTGAACCCAGCCTCCCCACCTTTTTCTCTCCTGAAATGACTTTAATAAAATCCTGTTTTCCCTTCAAATATGGTTCCATAAAGGAAAGCCCTTTGCTCTGTGCCTTGGAGAAGATCCATTTGTATCAGGTGTATTGTTTCCCATGTGCACTTCAGGTGTATGTACAGTAAGATAGGTACCAGTGAGACGTATCAGTCTGTATTTATAAACGAGGTCACAATATTCCTTCCTTAGATCCAGAGTCATTTAGTTTGATTCTAGAGACTATGTAGGCAAATTGGAGGATTCAGTTTATTACAGTTATCAATTTATCAGGTTAGTTTTGGTCTAATTAAAAATCATAATTGTAATTATAAAATATTAGCTAGAAAATAAGTATTCTCCCCAACCCTCATATCCCAATTGCATTAGTTCCTCAGTTTCTCAGAAGTGAAAACTGTAAAGGAATGACAAAGTTTTAACTGCCTCTCTAGTTTCTGGCTTCTTGCCTTGGTACCCATACCTGGCATATAAGTCTGTAGAATATTCCTCTACTATTTTAAGAATCCGTTATCAATGAGTACTGCCAGTTTTGTGTTAATTTTAGAACTTAAAAATTCACATATTCAACTTTCTATTAGTTTGAATTTTTCACTCTAATTTGAGAACAAAATATACTACAATATAGTCTCTGCTCCGATTTGCTGATTAGCACATTCCAGTCCAGTTAAAAAACCCTAAGAAAATAGAGAAACCATCTAGGTTCCTTTGAAAAGGGAATTAGGGGAACAGATTTGATTGTATTGTATAAGTTATTGTTATTTCCAGTTACTGCTCTGGTTCCAAAGCAGATAAGAAGACGACCTAAGTTGGCACATAAGTAAAAAAAAATAACAATGTCGTGACAGGTAGAACAACTGAAGGAGGAACTAAGTTCGAAAGAGGCTCAAGGGGAGGAGCTGAAAAAGAGAGCGGCTGGTCTTCAGGCTGAGGTCTTTGCCGTAAGATTTACTCTTTGTGTGCAGTGATCCCACAGTGGGACCCTGCTAGCTGTGGCTTCTGGGTGGCTTACACTTTCATTCTCTGTGGTTGGCAGCTTTGCCCAATACTAGCACTAACCAGCCTGCTCTGCTCTTTAACCGACTCTTGTTCACCAGTTTGACCCATATGTGACTTTGTGTGCAGTGAGCCCTCATGTGTTCTGGAAGCCCTATACCTGGTTCTTTATTGTTGCTTATGTCATTGTATGGATGGAACTTCAGAGCCTTTTTTTCCTCACCTCCTTTTCTGTTACTAGATACTCATTGATCTGTATGATTGGTAGTCTCTTTTTCTTCTTACATACAAAAATATGCAGATGTTCTAGGTCTGTCACCTAGTGTTTATTCAAATTGGAAATTCTTGAGTAAATGCCTTACCTTCCTATGTAGGCATGATCTTAAAGTCCCCATTAGGTGATTTTGCAACAAATGTTACTTTCTTTAAAACAGATCTATAGAAAGTGATTAGCTTCTTTAGAATTATCTAGTAAATTAGAATTAGCATGAAACTTATTTAAAGTCTCAATCTAGTTCAGTTTTCTGTCTGAAGAACTTAAAATTCCATTTCAGAATAAAATGGTAAATAATAAAGTAGCTAACACTTGAGCACATATTATAAACATTTTATAACCTACTAAGGTAGGTATATTATCAACCCCAATTTATAGCTGAGGAAGTTGGGATAACAGGGTAGTGCTTAGGAAACAGAGCTAGTAAGAGGCAGAGTTTGATTTTTACACAAGCAATCTGGTTCCAGAATCTGTGCTGGTAAGCTCTTCACTCTACTGCCCCTATACTAGGCCGTGCACACATTTGTCACACAGTGTCAGAAAAAACTGCTTCTGAAAATAATTGTGGGATAAGACTGGATTGCAACATTAAAAAGAAAAACACTCGTGCTAATTTGTTGTGTTTGCTATTTATGGACCACTTTATAGTATACATATAAAAGTGAAATATTTTTTCTGAAAGGTTCTAATTTGTTTTATTATAACCATGTATCGTCCAGAGAAATTGATGTATAACGTCTTTTTTTTCCTCAGCTACTATGATTCGTTTCTTTTTGTGTCAAACAACAGGCTAAGCATATTCCGTACATTATTTTGTTTAATATCTAAATAGTACAGTGGCACTGGTTTATTTTCTACATATTGCTGATTAGGAAATCAAGGCTTAGAGAGGTAAAGTAATTACTCAAAGACACACTCATCCTCATGTGTGATTGCCTGCAAAGCTTTGTGCTCCTAACTTTTAAGGAAAATTTGTGCTTTTAAACTCTGCTTTCCATTTACAATATTTTCTTCTCTTAATCTATATGATCAATACAGCATTATTTGAAGATGATGCAGGTGTTGAGGAAACTGAGATTTTGTATTTATTTTTGATCACATGATTAGAGGTAGCTGGAAATTGGAGTTATCTTTAAGCCATAGTTCTTTAGCTGAGGAAGTGATAACACTTTGAACGAATATTCATTCATACAACAAATGAATTTTAAGTGCATTCTGTATGTTAGGGGTGGAATAATACTAATGTGTGTTTTTTGTTGGTAAGGGGATGTCATGAAAGAGATGCTACACCATTACAGTACGTGGTAATTCCTGGGTTCATATCTATATTACAGATGAAAATAGCTGCCGTTTACAGTTATCTTCCACTGGTGTTCTTAGTATCCTCTAGTACTTTGCATACAGTAAGCACACGTAAATATTTGTTGAATGAATGAATAACTATATCTGTAGATAGAGATTTCATGCATATGAGAAAAATGCTTGTCTTGCTGAAACAGAAGAGTAAATTAGAAATTTATTTTTAGTGCTCCTTAAAAGTCTAATTTTGATTAAGTAAAATTTATTTTGTAATTTTTCACGGGAAATTGTTCTCAAAAGCTTTGTCTCTTACACCAAAGATTATTACAATTAAAATACTTTAGATAGATTCAATTAAAAAAAGTGCTTTTCATTTCATCAGTGATACTAATATTATTGGCTTCTTGTCAAATTTATACTTCCAATAATCAGTCTGTCTTTTAGTGCACAGCTCCCTTGCTAAGGAGTAGACATAATGTGAAAGCAGGTCTGACTTCTCTGTTATTTTGGCTTACATTTAGAATAAAAGACTATTTAAAAAGTTCTTAGAAACACAGTAGAGATGTAATGGAGATGTTTGAAATAAAATGTTTTCTAAGTTAAGATGAGAGAAATTTATGGGAGAATGAATGGTACCTATTGATTTGTAGATTACTCTGTCAGAGTAATTCAGATTCAAATTACACATGTAGATTCCTACAGAATGAAATTTTATCAGTTCTTTGTTTGGGTCTTGTTACTTTTAACAGTTTAGTTGATGTGACATGTTGTAGGTGATGTAACTTTGTAGGTGGAATCTTTTTTTAGGTCAGTACCCCTAACTCATCAAAATTATAGGATTTTTTTAAAGTATGTATTTATAATGCCTTGTAACACCAAAAGTGGTTTTTTAAGATCAGGATTTTATGTAAAGTTTTGTTTGAGAAGGAAAAAAATGTAATGGAAAAAGAATACAGCAGCAGCAGCTTTTGGATGTAAATTTAGATAGCAATACTAAGAGGTTCCTTTTTTCTCTTTCTGTATTACGTCTGTACTAATCCTGCTGTATGTTCTGAAGAGGACTGACTTAATAAAATGAAAGCCGTTTTATCCGTACAGTGGTGTTCAGATGCTTACTGCTGTCTCGTAGTCATCTAATTGAATTGGGACTTTTCTCTCTCCATTCCTTTTCTAAAGGATTCAGAAAATGTTTAGGAGACACAATAAATGAGAGTTTATTTAGGAAATGTCCCTAGTAGTTGAATAAGCTTTGTTTGTTTTGTGGGGGTGGCGGTGGTAGTCCAAGATTAGGTGATGCAAAAACGTGAATTGTGTCTGCTCGTAAAGTTAATGCTGCATTTAGTTTCATATCTCATGACTGAGATCTGTCGCAGATCCAGATCAGCGATGGTTGTTTCATTTCTTTTTTCCTTACAGCTTTTTCTTTTCTTCTAGATTGGCCAGGTGAAGCAGGAGCTGTCCAGAAAGGACACAGAACTTCTAGCTCTACAGACAAAGCTAGAAACACTCACGAACCAGTTTTCAGACAGCAAGCAACACATTGAAGTGCTGAAGGAGTCCTTGACCGCTAAGGAGCAAAGGGCTGCCATCCTACAGACTGAGGTAACAAGAATTCTGGGGCTTGCAGGGAGGTGATTCCTTGACACCTTTTCATATGTATTATTACCTGTGCTGTGTTTGTTCTGTTCAGGTTTGGGAGATAAGAATAATGTTATGATTAATTCTTTAGCAATGTGATTCAGTTATTGTATTAAAATATAACCATCTTGTTTCTCTTGTTCTTGGACAAAACAAGTTAAATCTGGTGCAGTTTATATATGTTTTTAGTACTTTGGACTTTCACTTAGTCTGTACTTCTAAGTATACTTTAAACTAACATGAAATGAAAAGATAGTTGTAAAAAAGAAATCTAAATAAAACTTTTGTTCTCAGCCATCGTAAATCTTCCAGTCATGAATGGCATTGAGCTTGTTACCCTGTGTTTGGATTATTAAATGTTTTTAATTTTTGATATTATTATTATCATTAGTAGTAGCAGAATGGTTAGTAGTAGTAGAATGGTAAGCATACTATGGAATCTAGAAATGTTCTAGATAGATCTCGTTTTGAACTACAGATCATTAGACAATGTATCTTCACATCCTGTTTGAAAAAAATCTTAGAAGGTTATCCAGTCTGTCAGCCTTTGTTTCAGGTAGGAATACAGTGAATAATTCAGACAGATGAGAATCTGTCATATTTACAATGAGATGGAATTGATGACGCTATTTGGATTTACTGTCCTAATGTAAATATTTTTTAAAGATTGCAGTGAAGTAGGGAATTTAGGTGGGAATATGTAAGTAGTTCTGCTTTATCGAAGAAAAGTAAAGCATACAGTATAGATTAGTTTTTTCTTTCCTTTTGAAGAAGCAGATCATGCATAAATAAGGGCATAGTTTCATGGAAAAAGGAATGAGGAGTAAAAAGAATGCATAAAGACATCGTAGATCCAGAAGACTGGAATCTTCAACTGAGGAGGAATGAGAAAATGACCAAAACTATTTCATGTAATATTTTATTTTTGTGCACTTTAGGACTTTGTTGAAATGAGAAATTTGGATGATGTATTTGTAATTTTCCTTACAACTTACAGTTTTTCTATTTTGATCGTGTTTCATTTTATCATGATGTCAGCTCCATTCTACCTCAGAGGGATATTTCAAGTATAGATAAGCCTGTGGCTCTGGAGTCATGGTTACTGAGTTTGAACTTCAGCTTAGCACTTACTACCAGGTACATGATCCTGGGCATGTTACTTAACTTTATTGTGCCTCACTTTACACATCTATAAGATGAAGAGAATAGGAGTGCCTACCTCATAAGGCTGTTGTTAGGATTAAACTAGTTTATTCACACCTAGTGCAAAGCGCACGTAAGGTCTTCGGTACGTTAGTTTTTGTCATCATTATAGTTGTAATAAAATCAGCTTATATATGTATAAACTGTTAAGAGAACATAGTTGGTTTTCTTTTCATTGATAAATTTTTTTAGAATGTCTGCTCTTTCATATTTTTATTAGGTTAAATTTAGGTTTATTCAAGGAATTGCAAATAAAAAATTATCTGGAAAGTGTTACCTGCAAAGTTATTAATTTATGGCTTTATTAGAGTTTTTCACTTCAGTAACTGGTATGCATGCAGTACTACAAAAAGATCAGAAGAGGGTGCCAGTGTTTTAGAGGTGAGCCTACTTCCAAGTTTGTGCTACTGTGGTAGCTTTGGATGGAGCTGGCAGATGTACGAACCAGAGAACCGGGCAGTTGGTTAATGATAATGCTAATATTTAAAAGCGTGTCACAGTCCAACAAATGATGTTTTCCCCTTGACAATCCGTCCTTCTCTTTATACCCTTCTCAAATAATGTTCTTATTAGCTTGGTCTCACACAGATGGGCTTGTGATTGGTTTCTTGTACCATAGAGAATAAAGCTGTATTTGTGGTCAACCATTTCTTGAATGGTTCTTATATTTATTTTTGGCCATTGTGGGAATAACTGAATTTCAGTGATTGCTGCTGTAAGTTACTAGGACAACTGCTCAAAGATAACTGTCTCATCCTAAAAGATAATAGTATAAAAGCTGACTTCCTTTTGAATTTGAGATGACTCTGTGAGTGTAATATGCCTATTTATTAGCATTTACTTTTTTTTCCTCAAATTATTCTGGTGGACACTTGGCATGGGTCACTTTTTTCCAAAGCAACTTTCTCATTTAGAGCTCATAAAAGTCAGTTTGAGCCAGCTCTCTGAGTCTCACGTTTCTATAATTTGCTCTTAATTGAGCTTGTCTTCCTCTCTGCAGCTGTACTAGACTCTGATCTAACTCTCAGATCACTAAATTAAGCAAATATGAAAAAAAACGTGGGTCAAGAAGTTTTTTTAAATTTTAAAATTGTTTAAGGAAAAAAAGGATATGGAAAAAGATGTGATTTTCTTCCCGTTTGGATTCAGGGAATGCGGCCATCTTGTGTTGGACAGCACGCAATATCTAGTATCTTTGGAGTTGCTCCTATTTTATGAACATCTCTTTTGGTCTGTTGACCTTCACAGAAGTGGCCTGGACTTAGTGACATAGTGGCCAAGAGCATGGGCTTTGGGGTCTGACCTAGGCTTGAAACACAGCTGTCTACATTTATTTATATGACTTTGGATGAGTTATTTTACTTCTTTAATCCTCCATTTCCTCATTTGTAAATGAGGACAATAATAGTACCAACTTCAAAGGTTAGAATAGATGTTTTAATAGGGCTAGCATAGATGTTTATGTAGCCCTCATCTGAACTTGGAGGGAAGTATTAACTATCAATGGGTTAAGGATTCTTTTAAACACTTTACTGTTTAAAAGCACTTTTTCTTTTTAAAGATTGGCACCTGAGCTAATATCTGTTGCCAATCTTCTTTTTTTTGTTTTTTTTTTCCTTCTTCTCACCAAAGCCCCCCAGTACATAGTTGTATATTCTAGTTGTAGGTCCTTCTGGTTGTGCTGTGTGGGACCTCATCTCAGCATGGCTTGACAAATGGTGCCAGGTCCATGCCCAAGATCCGAACCAGAGACATCCCAGGCTGCTGAAGCACAGCTCTCGAACTCAACCACTCAGCCACGGGTTGGCCCTTGCAAGCGTTTTTATTTGTTCTCTTTTGTTTTATTTGATCCTCAGAGTAATGGTATGCATTAGGCAAGATAAGTATTGTTGTCTTGCTTTTATCGGTGAAAATTATGTAAAGTGTTTAATTAGTACATTACTTTTAATTGGCACTTGGGGCCAATCTCACTAGTGTCCCAGGGACTTTCAAAATTGGTTACAATATTTAAAGGAATTTTTCTGTTTTTTGCCCGCTTTCTTGTTCCTAAACCTTGATGACATACTGTGGACCTCTCATTGAGTTTACTTTCTGGATGAGTTCTCAATGTGCAGAGCAGAGCTCATTTTATTAATAAATTAAAATATGGAGAACTTACCCCCTCAAAGTAGTACCACTTTTTTCTTACTTGCCCAGGACATGAGTTTTGGAATTCTGTTCATTATAGGTGGACATTATCATCCATGTCTTAGTGACGATTACAGGAAGTGGTTCAGGGAATTGGTAGTACAAAGTTAAGAACTGCTCTAGCTCCAAGACTTTCAGGTACTGGAGCTTAGATGCTGTTGCTTGACATGCACCTTCTGCTTGTAATCCCACCCAGTGCCCCAGTATTCTGTCCTCTTTAAGCTAGAGTTCTGACTTCCTCAGCATACTTAGAGTTAATAATACATTCTTAGAGCTAGAGTGCATTTGGATCATGTAGCCTTTCTATAATTTAAAAAGCATATATGATAATATCTAATGTTGAATGCTTTTTATATACTATGTAGGTTGCATATACTTTCATTCGTTTTCTCTGTTAATCCTCACAATAAACTTCTAAGAAATAAAAAATTGTTCTAACATTTTATACATGGGCATACTGAAATTTAGAGAGATTGAGGTTGCATGACTTATTGCCTGATTACCTGGGATTCAGAACTTGATCAATTAAAACTCCAAAACTTATGTTCTTGATCATAATGCTGTAATGCCTCCCTGTGAGGAATCTGAGGTGCAGACAGAGTAAGTGGCATGCTGAAGGCCTATGCGACTGCTTGGTATTAGTTTTGAGACTAGAACCTGTCTTTTCTGACTCTGCTGATTATGGAATGCTGTAGAGACCCTGACTCTTGTTCGATTGGTAGGTTGAGGACTAGCTACAAAGAAAGGTGGGGAGAAAAGGAATCAATTCATGTTAGCAGAGATGAGAAAAGGATATAGCCTAGAATTTAGGATAATGGAGATACATAGCTTTAGAAAAAGAGAGACATGCTTTCATCACATGAGATTATGAAAGAAGAAAAAGATTTATTGATTGATTCCTTCATTCATTCTAGCAGTTATTTGCAGATACCTGCTAAGGACTCTTCTGCCCACTGGGGATACAGTGGTGAATAAAACAGAAAGGCTGATGATCTCTCTCCCATACCAAACTGTGGAGATAACACAGAAGT
Source organism: Equus quagga (assembly GCF_021613505.1). Classification (NCBI taxonomy): domain Eukaryota; kingdom Metazoa; phylum Chordata; class Mammalia; order Perissodactyla; family Equidae; genus Equus; species Equus quagga. The sequence goes on from NC_060267.1 coordinate 56,020,926, forward strand.
GAGGGAAGTTGAAGAAATTTGCATAAAAATTATACAATAGGAAATGGTTGAGGGGTAAGTGTGTGTATGTGTATGAAACAGCTGCTCAGAGTAAAAGAGCACTGGGTGCCGTGGAATGATATGGGATATTTTTCAGGTGCTTCTTCTGTCTCAGGTTGTTCTTGGTATATCATTGCCCCATCAGCACTGTGAACTGTGAACAGTGCGTAGCCCTGTGAGTTATGGGTTAGTGGAGGGGGCGGGTGCTGCAGGGTAACGTTGGTGTGCTATTCAAGCCAACTTGTGAAGGCAGACTGACCAGCTTCTGAATGCCCTCTCCTCTCTCCACATCCTCTCTATCCCTTAGGTAGAAAATAGCTTTAGAAAAAGAGCTTTGGAAGAGCAGAGGTTCAGGTTATTAATTACTCCAGAGGCTCTCTGATCTGAGGGGCTTGCTTCCTGCCACTGTTAGTTCCCCCATTCCAAATGGTGAGTTGGCACTGCCCACAGTGATGGTGGGACAGTGTCTTGTTTGTGGAGATGTAGATAATGATAAGCTTAAGAAATTGACAGGAAAATATAAGTGTAAGTATGTCTGTTAATACTCCAGGAGAATAAAAATGGAATGTAGAAGTCTTAGACCATCAGTATAAAACTCAGTTTATCCAGTGAAGAATGGAACAGATGGCGGGGAAAAAAAGCCCAAGATGGTATATAGACAGCATGAAAAAAGTTGGCTGAAATAAATATGAATAATGGGAAAGGCAATAAATGCAAATGAGTTAAGTTTAGATCAAAATACAAATCTCAGTTGGGCTAAAAAGTAGAATACTGATAAATATTTTCACAAGAGTTAAACATAAGACAAAAAGAAACAGCAAAATTAAAAGTAAAAGGATAGAAAAAATTTAAAGATAAAAGGTATATCAGGAAGATATGACCCCCCTAAATTTGTTTTAACATTAAATTATCTTTTAAGGCAAAGAAATTGTAAAACACACAGAGCAATGTTATATACTGATAAAAGGAACAATAGATCAGGAAAACAGAATGATTATGAACATTTATACATCTAACAATATGCTTTTAAGTGTTTAAAACAACAATGGGGAGAAATAGACAAATTATCAATTGCAGTTGGTTATTTGAACATAGTCCTTTCAGAATTTGATGAAACAAAGGTAAACAACAATTTAGAAGATTTTGATAATATTTGTAAGCTCAAACTAATAGGTATGTATATAGAATCTTGCACTAACAAATAGAGAATAAGCAGTATTTTCAAGAACTGAGTGAACACTCATAAAAACCAACCCAAGTACTAGGTCACAGAGGAAACTTCAAAATTCCCAAGAGTCAAAGTCACATGGACTGTGTTCTCTGACACCTAATGCAGCAAAATTAGAAATCAGTAATAAAGAATTGCACCAAAACCAAAATAAGCTTGGAATCTGAAAATGTCCTGTTGAATGACACCTGGGTTAAAGTCGAAATAAAAAATTTTAGAAGTGAGTGACAGTGAAACACTATATGTCAAAATGTATGGAATTCTATATTCCATACATTTACTATTTTCTAGTAAAAAGAAAAATCTATGGGATATAACTAAAGTAGTATTTAGATGGAAATGTCTAGTTTTTTAACATATTAGAAAACAAGAAATCATGAAAGCACATAAGGTAAGCATTCAAATCAGGAAACCAGGAAAAAAGCAACAGAATTAAATCCAAAAGAACAATAAGATGGAGAGTAATAGATGTTAAATTAGAAATCAATGGAGTATAGGATAAAACCAAACCAAACCAAGAGTTAGTTATTTGAAAAAGGTTAATCAGATAGGAAGATATTTTACAGAATAATAATGGAAAAGTAACTAGTATCACACAGTTTAAAAACAATACAGTTATAAACAGTAATATTCTAATAAACTTGAAAAGCTAGAAGAAAGAAATACGTATATGGAAAATATGACAAAGTAGGTTAAGGGAGAATAGAAAACACGAGCAACATGAGATCAATCGTTATAGATTTAAAAATAAACCTCAATCCTATCTCCCTCCCAAATCCTAAGGCCCAGATGGCTTTCCAGTAGAGTTCTGTCAACATCCAAAAATACATAATCATTTTTGTATTCAAGTTGTTCCGAAAAGTAGAAAAAGCAAAAAAGCCCAAGACTCTACAAAAGAATATGAGGAAAAACAAATTGAGCGATATACTATATCAATAGATGGTGTGGGCTGGCCCGGTGGCACAGTGGTTAAGTTCACATGTTCCGTTTCGGCGGCCCGGGGTTTGCCAGTTCGGATCCTGGGTGCGGACATGGTACTGCTTAGGAAGATGGGCATGGATGTTAGCTCAGGGCCAGTCTTCCTCAGCAAAAAGAGGAGGATTGGCAGCAGTTAGCTTAGGGCTAATCTTGCTCAAAAAAAAAAAAAAGCAATTATAAAGAAAAAATAGATATAATTTAATACTGTAGGGACATCAATTCTCCCTAGGTTAGTATAATTTTTTTTTGCAGCTCCAATGAAAATAACCAGCAGTATTTCTTTGGGAACTCATTTGATTTTAAACTTTTCATGAATGAGTCACAAAAAGATATATGAATTTACTTATATGAGATACCTTGAGAAGTCAACTTCATAGAGATAGAAGTAAAATTGTGGTTGCTCTGGGCTGGGGAAGGGCAGAGGGAGAGTTGTTTAAGGGGTACAGAGTTTTAGTTTGGCAAGATGAAAAGAGTTCTGGAGAATGGTTGTACAACAACGTGAATGTACTGAACTCAATTGAACTGTACACTTAAAATGGTTAAGATGGCAAATTTTATGTGTATTTTACCATAGTTAAAAATTTTAAAAAATTTTATGGACAAATAAAGCTATTCTAACATTAAAGTGAGGAAAAAGAAAAGATGAGAGACTTGCCCTGTTAGGTCTGAGACAGAGCCGTAAACCAAACCAAATCATACAACCCAGAACAGTGTAGTACCAGCTCAGGAAAGGGCAGCTAGACCACTGAGAAACAATAGAGAAGTTGAAATCAGAGACATTTATATGGAGGGGGTATCATAAACTAGTGTGAATTAAGCAATTGTTAGAAAATGGACATACTATATGAAGAAGAAAGTTGGCCACCTATGTCATGTCAGATAAAACAGTGAATTCCACACTGATTAAGGACCTCAGTGTGAAAGAGAAAACTGTAAAGCTAATCAACAAAAATGTTAACATTTTAGGTAGGATATCTTAAATGACTCCATCAAATTTAAATATTTCTGTTCAAGAAAGAACACCATTGACAAAGTTAACAAATGGGTCACTGATTGGGAGAAGATATTTTCACTGCCTCCCAAAATATTAAGGATTGAGGTGTAGAATAAAGCAAGATGCTTGCAAATCATAAGGAAAAGATCAAGACTATAGGGAGAGAGAAAAGGATTTGAATAGGCAGTTAACAGACAAGGAAACCTAAGTGATTAACAAATACAGCTCGAGATCCTCAATCTGACTAGTAAAGGGAGAAATCCAAATTTCAAAGACAATGAAACATGACATTCCATTCATTGAATTGACAAAAATTAGAAAATGAAATAATATTCAGTGCTTGTAAGCATTTGGGCTAACAGGAACATAGGCAGTATAGTTGGTCTCCGTAATCCCACTCTTGGATATATTCCCCAGAGAAAATTTCCCACTGGTCCCCAAGAGGACATGTATAAGGATGTTCACTTTAGAACAGGGATTTGAAGACAGCCAAAGGGTTTGTTACCAGGGGAGTTGGATAAGTAAAACACAGTGGATGTGTACCATGGAATACCATGTAAAAGTCAACAGCAATGATCTAGATAGAATTATTCAGAGAACCATGGATATATATTTTTTAAAAGAAACAGAATGAGGGATATAGCATTCATATAAATTGAAAACACATCTGTATGTGAACAGAAGCCTCTGTATTTCTAAGATGTGTGCATATTTAAGAACATATTAAACACATTAAAATGTCTGCGTATTAAAGGGGAATGGATATTGGATACATTCGAAGACCCCCAGTGGACGCCTGAAACCGCTGCTAGAACCAGACTTTGTACAGTTATGCACCGCACGACAACTGTTCAGTCAGTGATGGACTGCATATACGACCATGGTCCCATAAGATTAGTACCATATAGCCTTGGTGTGTAGTAGGCTATACCACCTAGGTTTGTGTAAGTGCACTCTATGATGTTCACAAAAGGACAAAATCACTTAGTGACGCATTTCTTAGAATGTATCCCTATTGTTAAGCAATGCATGGCTGTATATATACCATGTTTTTTCCTATACATACATACCTATGATAAAGTTTAACTTCTAAATTAGGTACAATAAAAGATTAAAAACAATAATTAAGAATAAAATAGAACAATTATGACAATATATTGTAATAAAAGTTATTGTAGATCTTAGTAACTTCATACGATTTTTTTCTTTCCTTATTAGGTCAAGAATTTTCACCTTTTCACTTAAAGGAAGCACTTTATAGCTTCTCTTTGGCATGTCTGAATTGCCTGCATCACTACTCTTGCGCTTGTCAGCCATTATTAAGTAAAATAAGTGTTACTTGAACACAAGCACTGCAATACCATGACAGTTGATCTGATAACAGAGAAAGCTGTTAAGTGACTGTTGGGCTGGTAGTTGGACAAAGGGATGATTTACTTCCTGGGTGGGATGACATGAGATTTCATTAACACTGCTCAGGATGGTGCACAATTTAAAACTTATGAATTGTTTATTTCTGGAATTTTCCATTTAATATTTTTGGGCTGTGATTAACTGCAGGTAACTTAAACTGCAGAAGGCAAAACCACAGATAAGGGGGGACTACTATAAAATAAAGCCACAGATAAGGGGGGACTACTATAAAATAAAGCCACAGATAAGGGGGGACTACTATAAAATAAAACCACAGATAAGGGGGGACTACTATAAAATAAAACCACAGATAAGGGGGGACTACTATAAAATAAAACAACAGTAGAACTCCGCATGGATCAGTGATAGTTTTAAGTGAATGGAGGAATCAGAGAAATTTAGTTCTTTAGTTCTTCTCTGAGTTTATACTTTTTGTGCCTCAATTTCCTCATCTGTGAGAAGAATAATAGCATTACCTCATAGACTGTTATGAGAATTAAATGAGTTATATGTACAGAGAGCACTCAGTAAATATTAACTATTATTATTATTAAATACGTGAAGAAAGGATTTAAAACATGAACAAAGAGCAAAACACTAAATAGTACCAGGCAGGTTATAAAAGAACAATACAGGGTTTTAGACATGAAACATATAACAACTAAAATGAAAAACTCAATATGTTAAACTGCAGATTAGAGAGAACTGCAGGGACAATTAGTGAATTGGAAGATAGATCTAATGAGATACTATCCAGAGAGCAATAGGACAGATAAAAAGATAGAAATTACTAAAGAGAAGTCTGTGGAAATAGAAGTCTATGGGAGTTTCAAAAGGAGAGGATAGAGGAAATTGGTGGCTATTTTAAAAGAGAGAATTGCTGAGCAGTTTTATGACTTGTTGATAGTAATGGACCTTCAGTTCAGGAGCAAATAATTCTTGAGCAGGAAAATATCCACACCTAAATACATCATAACAAAACCATAGATAAACTGATCTTAAAAGCTGCCAGAGAGAAAAGACAGTTAACCGACAAAGGACTGACAATTAGGCCAGCAGCAGACTTTTAAACAGCAGCAACAAGAGTGAGAATATAGTAGAGTAAAATCTTCAAAGTTCAGTGAAAGACGTTGGCAGTTCATAATCCTATACCTAGCTAAACTCTCATTCATCAGTGGAGGTAGAATAAAGATATTTTTTCAGACTAACACAAACTGAGAGAGTTTACTACTCATGGATCCACAGAGAAAGATCGACTAAAGAGAAAAATTGTATCTTGGAGGAAGGAGTGAGATGCAAGAAAGAATAGTAGAAAAAGGACGTTAATATGACAAGTAGGAAAAAATAATCAAATACCAATATAAGAGTCTGGCACAGGCCTAACAACAATAGTGCTGTTAAAACAAAAACTCCAAAATCAATTGAAGTTTATCCAATAAAATGAAGACATTTGGAGAAAGATCATAAAAGGAAGAGCTTATTGGTTGCTTCTACTTGTTAGAATAATGTTGCTAGATGATAGAGCAGCCTAAATTCTGCCTCCAGATTGTTTTGTCTTCCCCATCAAGATGAACATCAAAGGACTGAGAAGGGTAGGGTGTATATTTCAACAGCGGAAACATGAAAATGAAGCCCATGCTGTGTGAAAAGAGAAACTATAAGAAAGCATGCAAGAGATCTGCAACCTTGCTGCTCACGGTGAGGTTCAAAGAGCAGCAACGTAGGCTCACCTAAGAGCTTATTAGAAACACAAAATCTTGAGCCCTACTTCAGACCTCCTGAATCACAGTTTGCATTTTAACAATTTCTTCAGTTTGAGAAGTGCTATAAAATTTTTTGTCTTTGGTTGAGACAGTTTAAATCCCATGTGCAAATAAAAATCACTGATGTGTTACTGATCGTCGTGGAGGAATCAGGAAGATACAAGAGGTTTCTGAGCTTGGCTTTGAGTAAGTGTCATTTATTAATTTTGTGTGTGTGAGGAAGACTGGCCCTGAGCTAACATCTCTTGCCAATCTTCCTCTTTTTGCCTGAGGAATATTTCTGCTGAGCTAACAACTGTGCCAATCTTCTGTTTTATGTGGGATGCCACCAAAGTGTGGCTTGATGAGTGATGCTAGGTCCATGCCCAGGATCCGAACCTGTGACCCTGGGCCGCTTAAGCAGAGTGCCCGAACTTAACCACTATGCCACTGGGCCAGCCCCTGAGCAAGTGTCATTTTGATTTTCAAAGCAGGGAAGAAAGAGGATTGCCAAATCTATGCAAAACCTGATCTTTTTCCTAAGGTGCAGTTTTAGAATGGAATGTTGGAGGACCTTGAAGTAGAAGTGTGATCACTAAAAGTCAGCATTAAAACTGGATCATCTCAGGCTCATTTTATATTCTTTGGTAGGATTTCTAGTCTGGAAGATCAGGAATATATGGGAGATATAGTAGATCTATGCATCTTCAAGGCGTTGGCAAGGCAATGTAAATAAGATGGAGAAATGTAAGCGGATAAGCTGATAATTAGGTTTCTTCGTGGCTGTCAATTGACTTTTCCCAAAAGATGGTATTTAATGATGTATGTTAACCTACATCTAACTTTCTGGTAGTATCTTGTATCTCTAACCTTGACTCTTGTTAAATATTTTTTATTAATGAATTGGATGGGAAAAAATATGGGGTAGGGGTGGGTAACATGCATGTTAGATTAGAAATTCAGCATTCCAAAAGAACTTTAAAACAGAATAATGGGCTAAATCAAGCAGGATAAAATTTAATAGGATGACTGTAAAAATCTTTATTTTTCTATCCTTCCAAAAAAAAACCAAAAAAGCAAAACAAAACAGTCTACTTTAAGTGATCCTTCAATATCTGTAAAGCGGCTGCCAAACTCACTTTGCCAAGAAAACCTTACAAAAAACCAAAAACTTTATGCATTCTTAGGTTGTTTTAGAAGTGTCTAGAAATAAGGATGACATCTAAAATACTGAGTTCTGGATACAGTGATTTAAGGGACATCGGCACATTTAGGCATGTTTAGACGCAGAGTCTGAAACTGTGGAATATCAAGGAACAGCTGAGTGATAGCTTGGAAAAGAAGTGGTCTTGGGAGTACATGGTCTTCAGCTTGTATCTGAATGGCTGTTATGGAAGAGAGTCTGGCCTAAGAGGTCGAACTTGGGCCAAGGATAAAACTATAGAAAAACACGATTTTTTTTACTTCAAAGTAAGAGAGAGCTTTTTACTATACTTGTTAAAAGCAGAGTGTGGGCAGCTTCTAGAGAGGAACTTTGCACCTGTTTTTTATTGGCGGTGTTCAAATAAATACTAGAGATTCCTGTGTAAAAGGGATATTGTATAAAGTGATTCAGACTTTATGTGAGATTGAAACAAGTGACCGTTAAGATTTCTTCAAATGTGGAAATTCTCTCTTTGTGATTCCAAGGGTTTTCACATAGAGAGAGCTGTAAGGCTTAGTTGATCTTAGTTCTGATAGTAGAATGAGGAAGTGTTACAGATGTATTGGCTTAGAGGGGTCAAGGAGAAGAACTAGTTTGACTGACTGTCTTGCTTTATGGGATTTGCAGAGACCAAGAGTATTAACATTTCTATTAGGGCTGCATACCTGAATACAGCTTATTACAATATACTTTATGTAACTATTATTGTGTCTTCTTTTTCTGTTATGAATTTTCAAGGGAAAATAGGTGGAGATGATATTGACATTGGTTTTTTAGATTTATATTTGCAGTCTTTATTTTTATTTTTAGTACACAAAGTACAAATAAACTGTGTACTGTGGAATGGTGCATCTCTACCCCTGGCCTTTTCGATGTTTCTCTGAGTTCTTCAGCTTTTTGTCTGGTATGACACGTCAGAGCTCCATGCAGTTTGTTGCCTCAAAGCCTTTTAAAAAGATTTACTTGTGTACATTGTGAGTCCCATGGCCCAGTGCCCTTCATTCGGCCTCCTTTCCAGATGGGAACAATGGGAAATGTGGTGATAGGAAATTATACATAGTGATCTTGGGCAAGTCACTTAGTTTGGGCTTTGATTTCCTCACCTTAAAATTAGGAATTTAGATGATTTAATTTTAAAAAAATTTATGAAATACTGCCAAATACAGGAAAAATGCAGAAAATAATATGATAGACACGACTCATTTAATTTACATTAATGTTTGACCATATTAGGTGATCTTTAAAGATCCTTTAAAAGAAAAGGTTCTAGGGGCTGGCGCCATGGTGTACTGGTTAAGTTCACACGCTCTGCTTCGGAGGCATGGAGTTTGCAGGTTTGGATCCCTGGCGCAGATCTAGCACCACTTGTCAAGCCTTGCTATGGCAGCATCCCACATAAAAAAATAGAGGAAGGTTGGCACAGATGTACCTCAGCGGCAGTCTTCCTCAAGCAAAAAGAGGAAGAATGGCAACAGATATTAGCTCAGGGCCAATCTTCCTCACACACACACACACACACACGGTTCTAAAAAAAAGATCTCATTCTAAACTAAATATTCAATGGAAGATCTGGTTTAAGTAGAAAATTTTGTTAGAATCTCAGGTTTTTATAACCGATTGGGGCTAGGAATAAAGATTTGGAAGCTGTCATTATGGAGGTGGTGGTTAAAGCCTTAGGATTGAATTGTTTTTTTCCAAAGGAAGTTGTATGAAGTGAAATGTGAAGAAGCGGAAAAGACAGGATGCAGTGAAGAAAACTGAAAAGGTGTGGTCCAAGAATTAGAAAGGGGATGAGTCATATTGATAAAGCCAAGAGAGAAATTATAGGAAACAAGCTACTGTTTCCATGCAATTATTACTGCTAATGTGCATTTAGATAGATTTATTTATTGAGATAAAACAAAAGAAGGTTAAGATAGGTTGAGATAATAGTTTTGTGATCAGAAGTGAGAAGCCAAAACAGCAAGGTTGCCATTTTTCTGTTCCTGTCTGTCGATAGAGAAATCCTTTTAGAGAAAAACCTTCTGTTTTTGTTGAAGTTGGCATAACTTACCTGCCTCAGGCCTTTATGCGTGGCAAGGTGGGTGGACTCTGTTCCTCCAGCTCAGTTGATATAAATAAACAAGGTCTTATTCCTTCTGCCAGGAATGGTGTTCGGGTGATGACTGTGTGTCCTGCCAGTCTCTGAGGCGCTTTCCTGAGTGTTTTTTGTGGTTTGCACAATATGGACCTCACGCAAAATTATGCTATGATTTTACTTCACTCCAAACCAAAGGATCAGTTAGAATTCGGAGCAGTTAATCTAGGAGTGACAAAGTGGGTTTTGTGGTTGTTTTCATCTTAGATGTCCAGACCAGCACATTTAAATTCTGCGTTGCACGAAAAAACAGACCAAGTAAAAGTGTACACAGGTGATTTGAGTTAAATACTTAGTAAAGAAAAGATAATTTAGTAATTAGAGTATGGACTGGGGTAATTTCTGTGCCAAGTATTTGTGATATGAAATATTTTTTATGTCAAAGCCTGCCTTTACAGCTATCCTTACACCGAAGGTTTATATGTTTATAACAAGGGTTTTCATTCTTTGCTTTTTTCAGTCACCAATTCCTGTGGTTCTCATACCTGACATTCCCTCAAAATGGCATGCAGGTTTTTATGACTGGTTAGCACTGGCACATTTCCAGGCCACTAAACTGATCAGGGATCTAACCTAAAAGCACAACCAGGACATCTGGGTACTTTTGGTAAAGAAGCAGCAATATGAGGTCTCACAGGTATTGTCCTGTGAGACTTTGGTACCATCAGAATGAGAAACATTTAGAAATGATGAGGGGTGTTTTCCTGTGTTCTGATTCTTGACCCACAGATGGAAAGCCTTTCATTTTTCTGTTGTTAATGCTGAGAAGAACTGAGAAACAAGGAAATTAGACTTATCTACAGGTTTAAATGTCCGGACTTTTTGCCTTTATTATAGAAATTTAGTAGTGTATTTTGGGGCTATTGTGTAAAATGTTTTTATGTGAGTTGCTTTGTTTTTTCCTTGTGGTTATTGGAATACATAGTATACATATTAAAGGTGGAATATGTAGTGTATAAAATACAAATGAGAATGTAGAAATTAGGTACAAATAACTTAGTATGTGATTTATGTATTTTTAAAATTTCTGACGTGTATACTTTTCTAAGACTTTGACCTCTTTAAGTGTGCTGAAGGGTCAGTGGGTTCAGTGAGCACCCTCTTGACTCGCTAACTGATGCTGTGTGATGGATTCAACTAACAGGAACCAAATCTGATACTGTCAAATAGGATTAGTAGCCACACAGGCCAGCTTGAGCTGTGCCTGAATGCCCAAGGGATAAGAATCACTGGGTTCTTTTGGCATCTTGAGGAACCTGATTATTGAATTTCATATTCTGCAAAGGTCTTTGCTCTCTAGTGGCAGTCCTTTTCTCCCCATTGAATTATTATTCAGTCTGTTCTGACATTTCTCTTCTGGAACTTTTTCCTTCTTTGCATGGTAGACTGTTTCTGATTGTAATAGGTAGATGAGGGAAAACTGAGGTCAACTTAAATACTTTTGTCATCTTGCACTTTAGAAAGGACCTTTGGAGAACTCAGTGGTGATTATGTAATTCATCTTTGTTTTGGGTTGGATTTTAATTCTTCTCTGAGGTCTTTAGTACTGAATTCAGGCACCTAAACTGGAAATTTTTAGTGTAACATCTCTTGGATTCATTGGGCTTGACTTATCGTAGTTCTACTGTTTGTTAGTAAAACACATTTTTTATCACTGCTAAATAATCTTTTCTTCTTCCTTGTCCTGGAGGAAAATTTTAAGTAGGCTGGCTGCCTTGACACATGTCAAGTTTACATTTTATATAGTACTCAAGGGAAGAGCTCATTTAGATCTCCTTTGATTTCTTTCATTAGCCATTTCTAGTTTTCAACACACAGATCCTATCACGTTTTGTTAAATTTATATCTAAGTATTTAATTTTCTGGAGTGATTTTAAATGGTAATAAAGTTTAAAAATTGAAGTTTAATATTGGGTTATATTTAATTTTGACCAGTTCACAAAATATCTAGATTTTTAAAAGCAAGTATAAATATGCCTCTATCTTCCTTAATGTTATTTTTATTAAGAACTATTTCAGGCACATAAAAATGTAGATAAAATAAACAAATACTTTAAAATGGTATCATGATGTGCAGAAGTTTTAAATTTTAACATAGTTGGGTTTGCTAGTACTTTTTCTTTATGATGTGTCCTTTCTATGTCCTTTCTTTCTTTCTTTTTTTTTGATGAAGAAGATTGGCCCTGAGCAACATCCATTGCCAATTTTCCTCCGTGTTATCTGTGGGATACTGCCACAGCATGGCTTGATGAGTGTTGTATAGGTCTGTGTCTGAGATCTGAACCCAGGAGCCCCCGGCTGCTGAAGTGGAGCTTGTGAACTTGACCACTCTGCCATCAGGCTGGCCCCTCTGTGTCTTTTAAAAAATATCCTTCCATGCCTCAATGCCTTAAAAATATTTTCCTTTTAAAAGTTTTAAAGATTTGCTTTTCATATATAAATCTTTAGTTCACGCAGAATTCATTTCCATGTATGATACGAGTTGGGGATCTTCTCTCTCTGAATATGGGTAACCACTTCTTTAAAAACAATTTATTGAATACTCTATCCCCTCCTCACTGATTACCTCTGTTGTCTATACTATACCCTCTGTGTCACCTCTGTTTTATGTATGTATGAGTCCCTATGTGTGTGGGTCTATAACTGGGCTTCCACTTCTGTTGCAACAGTCTGTTGGTTTATTACTATACCAATACCAAGTTTTCTGATTTTACTTTTTAATAAAACAGATTTATTGACATAAACTGCATATATTTAAAATGTAAAATTTGGTAAGTTTTAATACGTATTCTTGTGAAACCAACACCACAGTCAAGATAATGAACATTGTCCCAAAAGTTTTCCTGTACCTCTTTGTTAATCCGTTTCTCCTGCATCTCCCCGATATTCTTCTCTACTCTCCCTCTCCTTCATTCCCAGGCAGCCCTTGATCTGCTTTGCATTACTGTAATTAGTTTGCATTTTCTAGAATTTTACATGTATGAGATCGTACAATGTATACTCTTTTTGGTCTAGCTCTGAGGGTAGGAGTGTATTACAGAATTAGTGGTTAGGATCATAGGATCTGGAGACAGACCATTTAGTCTTAAATCCTTGCTCTATCACTTGTTTATGGCTATGAGATCTTGGGCCCATTATCCTCTTAAGTCCAGGTTTCCCAGATTGCTGTGGGAAAGTGAAATTTCCCACAGGGAGAATGCAAGGGAAGAAAATACGACACTCGAGGACAGAAGTGTAAGGATTTTTAATGTACTGTGTATCCAGTTGGCAAGCGTGTACATGACCATATGCAGGAAGGTAGAGTGAAGAAAGCTGTTAAATATAGAAGTAAAGATTTGTAAAATAGATATGACTGAAAAAAAAGGAGATAAGATGTGAGGCTGTGTTTGAAATGATTGTTAAGCCTGGGAGAAAAACAAGTTAAAACTAGAATAGATGTGAATAAGGAAAAAGATAGGGATGAAAGATCAGGTTATGCTGTGAACAAAGAGTACATTTAGTAGGCACAGGAGAAGGAAAAGAATTGTTTCAGAAATAATATTTTCAGAGTTTGAAAGTTCTTAGGTGGACCTTTCTAGAAGATAATAAGGTTAACCATGTATCATTTATTAAAGCAGAATAGGGGAAAATTAGAGGTGAAACAGTGTTTATTGAGGGGGCGTAGTAGAACTTGTGGTGAAAAATTATAAATGGGGCCTAAAAAGATTGCTTCCCACTTCCTGGCCTGGTGAGACTGGTGGCATGGAAGTTGGTTGACAGAAATGTAGTTTAGCAGAGTGAAATCTGGTTTATTTACATGTTTTTTTTCCCCAGCATAGTCCAACATAATTTGTAAGTACATAATGACTTAACTGTAGTAGTCTCAAATGAGACTAGTCTCCTAAGAAATTTTCCGTAATACCTACTGAGCAGTAAGTACCACCACACGCACAGTATTGGTTCTCAGATACCTTATAGTTAGATATAATGTTAGATCTTTCCTGAGAATTTTGGTACTCTAAATGTGAGTCATTACCTATACTACCTGTTTTTTCTTGTGGGTTAATCCAGTCAGACAGAAGAAATAATGTAAGTTCAAGATTAAGTATGGTTTATAGAAACATACTTGATACCTTAGATTTGCACTGTCATTGTGGTAGCCGCCAGCCACATGTGGCTATTGAGCACTTGAAATATGGCTACTCCAAATTGAGATGTGATGTAAATGTAAATTACAATGTGAGTTGAACTTTGAAGACTTAGTATGAAACAAAGAATGTAAAATGACCTAACAGTTTTTTTAATATGGATTACACGTTTGAAATGACAATATTGTAGATATGTTAGAGTAAATGACTTATTATTAAAATTAATTTTACCTGTTTCTTTTTTACCTCTTTTTTAAATTGAGGTTATGATAGTTTACAACATTGTGAAATTTCAGTTGTATGTTATTATTTGTCAGTCATCATATAGGTGTGCCCCTTCACCCTTTGTGCTTACCCGCCACCCCCCTTTCCCCTCGTAACCACTAAACAGTTTTCTTTGTCCATCTGTTTGTTTATCTTCCATATATGAGTAAAACCATACAGTGTTTGTCTTTGTCTGTCTGGCTTATTTTGCTTAACATAATACCCTCCAGGTCCATCCACGTTGTTGTGAATGGGACAATTTTGTCTTTTTTACGGCTGAGTAGTATTCCATTGTATATATATACACCACATCATCTTTATCCAGTCATCAGTTGATGGGGACTTGAGTTGCTTCCACGTCTTGGTTATTCTGAATAATGCTGCAATGAACACAGGGGTGCATAAGTTTCTTTGAATTGTTGATTTCAAGTTCTTTGGATAGATACCCAGTAGTGGGATGGCTGGGTCATATGGTATTTTTATTTTTAATTTTTTGAGGAATCTCCATACTGTTTTCCACAGTGGCTGCACCAGTTTGCATTACCACCAGCAGTGTATGAGGGTTCCCTTTTCTTCACAACCTCTCCAACATTTGTTCTTTTTTTCTTGGTGATTATAACCATTCTAATGGGTGTAAGGTGATATCTTAGTGACGTTTTAATTTGCATTTCCCTGATGATTAGTGATGTTGAACATCTTTTCATGTGCCTATTGGCCATCTGCATATCTTCTTTGGGGAAATGTCTCTTCATATCCTCTGCCCATTTTTTGATCAGGTTGTTTGTTTTTTTGTTGCTGAGTTGTGAGAGTTCTTATATATTCTGGTGATTAACCTCTTGTCAGATATATGCTTTGTAAATATTTTCTCCCAATTGGTGGGTCTTTTTTACTTTTTAATGTGGCTAGTAGAAAATTTAAAATTTTATATGTGGCATGCATGTATGACTCACATTATATTGCTGTTGAATAAGCACTGTCTTAAGATGAAAGAAATCCACTGCCTTGTTTTGCTCTAATTAAATGTATAACTATTTGCTGAATTATAAATCCTTAGTGGGAAAGCAAAAAACCAAAAAAAATTTGGTGTGTGAGTATGCTTAATGAAATTTCCTATGAATGGATTTTACAAATAAGTGGTATGATTAGATTTTTATTTATTTTAAGATTATATCTAACAAAAGCTGTTAAACTTCAGAAATAAAGGTAACAGTACACCAGACTTTAGCTGACTTGTGTTGGGGTCTGAAAGTACACCTTTGCCTTGCCTTGTACAGATATCTAAGTGAATTATGGGATTGTCTCCCCTAAACTCATCACGTCCTACAGCTAGATTGCATTATCTGATACAGCAAGTGTCATGCTTGGTGATGCTTATGGTTTTCTTCCCAATTTTACATTTTCTAAAGCAGCATAGCATTGAGCCCCAACCCTGCTGAGTCAGAAACTCTGTTGGCTGGGGCTGGCAATCTGTTTCAACCCGCTAAGTGGTTCTAATGCGCAGAAAATTTGAGAAACATGGTTGTAGATTAAAGGACTTTTATAGAAGTAGCAAAACTTATCCTCTTTATAACAGTTCTCCATTTTGTCCCCTTGTTTCAGTTCTGTTTATCCTGATATAATAAACTTAACTGATGTAAATTTTATTTTTATTATAAACATGCTCGCAAAGTTTTAGGGTTTGATTTCTAAATAGTAATAATTATATTTAGAGTGGTAATGTATTTGATTCAAATGAAAGTTTATAAGTATCATTTGGGCAACTATACACATCTATTTGAAAGGAATTACATTCCTTTCTTTTCAATTAATCATAAAAATCTTACGTTCCTAGGTGGATGCTCTCCGATTGCGTCTGGAAGAGAAGGAAACCATGCTGAATAAGAAGACAAAACAAATTCAGGATATGGCTGAGGAGAAGGGGACACAAGCTGGAGAAATACATGACCTCAAGGACATGCTGGATGTGAAGGAGCGGAAGGTTAATGTTCTACAGAAGAAGGTAAGGTGCAGGAGTTCTGAGTGCAGTGTCTGACATCTGACATACATCCTCATTCCTACCACTAACTTATGCCTAAATGCTGTCAAGGTTTATTTTTCATTCCTCTGTTTATATTTTTGTGGTTAATATTTGAAACTGTTGTCGCAATAGGTAGATTGTTAAAACAGTTTTTAAAATTTTAAAGTAAACGCTATTAGTATCTTCAGTAGTAGTTTCCGTACTAGTCTTTCTGAAAAGTGCTTTGTAAATTGCCAGAGTGGCATTCTTCTGTCTCTTCTGATCTCTCTTGTATTGGAACTGTAATACATGGACTTGGGATGGTTGCAACTCTATCTACGTGATTAATAAGACTACAATTTTGAATAGAAAAGCATGCTGTTGTAATTAACATATAATGTTTATGTGTCAAGGAAAGGAAGCAGTTTTTCCTTTTTTACCTTAGGCATTATTGGAAAGAGGCTAACTCTGGAATAGATAAGAAAAGTACTAATAATTTTCCCTTTTTTTTTGAGCTTAATATTAAGAGGTGCTAGAGATAATTTAAATTATATGTAGTGGACAGTAGTATTTATTGTTCATCTCCATTGAGGTGACAGATTAGAGTCCCAATTTATTTTTAACCTCTAACAATAGCCAAGAAATAAAACTCTCTTTACTAAACCTCAAATTCAGCTTTTCTCTTATGTACAGAGGACGATGTCCTATATTTTTTCTATATAATATTAGTTTGGTTTTCACTTGCTTTCTATAAGTAAACATAAAAACATAAAAATTTGATTGCTCTGAATGTCAGTTGACTATATCTTGTTAGTGGATTCTAATTTATTGTTTTAAATTTTTATACATACATACATATATAACATATATATATGTGTGTGTGTGTGCACGTATACATAAATACACACGTATATATCCTTCTCACCCTTTCTCCTCAACTGCTCACTTCCCCTTACATGTTTCTTATATATTCTTCCAGAAACAGTCTACATATATGCAAACAAATATGTATTCTCTTTTTTCTGTTTACTTGTTTTTGTATTCTTCCAGAAACATTTTATGCATAATCCCTATAAAGCAAAAATGTTTCTTTCAACACAGGCCTTACCATTCCTTTTTGCCTGTTCCTCTTCTTTTTTTTCGTAAATGTATTTTGAAACTCCTTCCAATAGCTTCATCATTGTTGGTACCAACAGCTTTGTATGGATGTACTACAATTTATTTAACAGGGTTTCTACCAATGGACATTTAGTTTGCTTAAAATTTCTGCTTTTACATAAAATGATGTTGGAGTAAAAAAATGGTATACGTATTTAGTTTATTCATATGTGAAGTGTATTTCTACGTAAATTCCTTGAAGTAGAATAGCTGCGTGAAAGGATATGGGTTTGTAATGTTGGCGGATTTTGCCAAGTAACAATTATATTGGCTGAGTAGTATTCCATTGTGAATATATATACCACATCTTCTTTATCCAATCATCGGTCATTGGGCATTTGGGTTGTTTCCATGTCTTGGCCAATATGAATAGCGCTGCAATGAACATAAGGGTGCATATGTTACTTGGATTCTTGATTTCAAGTTGTTTGGGTAGATACACAGTAGTGGGATAGCTGGGTCATATGTTATTTCTATTTTTGATTTTTTGAGAAATCTCCATCCTGTTTTCCATAGTGGCTGCACCAGTTTGCATTCCTACTGGCAGTGTATGAGGGTTCCCTTTTCTCCACACCCTCTCCATCATTTGTTATTTTTAGTCTTAGTGATTATAGCTATTTTAACAGGTGTTATGTGATATCTTAGTGTGGTTTTGATTTGCATTTCCCTGATGATTAGTGATGTCGAACATCTTTTCCTGTGCTTATTTGCCATCTCTGTATGTTCTTTGGAAAAACGTCTGTTCATATCCTCTGCCCATTGTTTGATTGGGCTGTTTGTTTTGTTTGTTGTACAGTTGTGTGAGTTCCTTATATGTTCTGGAGATTAACCCTTTGTTGGATATATGATTTGCAAATATTTTCTCTCAATTGGTAGTTTGTCTTTTTGTTTTGATCCTAATTTCTTTTGCCTTACAAAAGCCCTTTAGTCACTTCTTTTATTTTTTCTTTTGTTTCCCTTGTCTGAGAAGACATGGTATTCGAAAAGATCCTTTAAGTTTGATGTCAGAGAGTGTACTGCCTATATTATCTTGCAGGAGTTTTATGGTTTCAGGACTTACCTTCAAGTTTTTGATCCATTTTGAGTTTATTTTTCTGTATAGTGTGAGATAACGGTCTACTTTCATTCTTTTGCAAGTGGTTGTCCAGATTTCCCAACACCATTTATTGAAGAGACTATCTTTTCTCCATTGTATGTTCTTGGCACCTTTGTCGAAGATTAGCTGTCCGTAGATGTGCTGTTTTATTTTTGGGCTTTCAGTTCTGTTCCATTGATCTGTGTGCCTGTTTTTGTACCAGTATCATGCTGTTTTGATTACTGTAGGTTTGTAGTACATTTTCAAGTCAGGGATTGTGATGCCTCCAGCTTTGTTCTTTTTTTTTCAGGATTGCTTTAGCAATTCGAAGTCTTTGGTTGCCCCATATGAATTTTAGGATTCTTTGTTCTAGTTCTGTGAAGAATGTCATTGGGATTCTGATTGGGATTGCATTGAATCTATAGATTGCTTTGGGTAGTATGGACATTTTGGCTATGTTTAGTCTTCTAATCCACGTCCATGTAATCTCTTCCCATCTCTCTATGTCATCATCTATTTCTTTCAATAATGTATTATGGTTTTCATTGTATAAATCTTTCACCTCCTTGGTTATAATTATTCCTAGATACTTTATTCTTTTAGCTGTGTTTGTAAATGGAATTGTATTCTTGATTTCTCTTTCTGTAAGTTCGTTGTTAGAGTATAGAAATGCAACTGATTTTTGTAAGTTGATTTTGTACCCTGCAACTTTATTGTAGCTGTTAATTATTTCTAATAGTTTTCCAATGGATTCTTTAGGGTTTTCTATATATAAGATCATGTCATCTGCAACCAGTGAGAGTTTCACTTCTTCACTCCCTGTTTGGATTTCTTTTATTCGTTTCTCTTGCCTAATTGCTCTGGCCAAATTCTTCAGTACTATGTTGAATAAGAGTGCTGATAGTCGGCATCCTTGTCTTGTTCCTGTTCTCAGAGGGATGGTGTTCAGTTTTTGCCCATTGAGTATGATGTTGGCTGTGAGTTTGTCATGTATGGCCTTCATTATGTTGAGGTAATTTCTTTCTATTCCCATTTTGTTAAGAGGTTTTATCATAAATGGCTATTGGATCTTGTCAAATGCTTTCTTTGCATCTATTGAAATGATCATGTAGTTTTTCTTTCTCGTTTTGTTAATTGGTGTATATCACATTGATTGATTTGCAGATGTTGAACCATCCCTCTGTCCCTGGTACAAATCCCAGTTGATCATGATGTTTGATCTTTTTAATGGATTGCTGTATTTGGGTTGCTGACATTTTGTTGAGGATTTTTGCATCTATGTTCATCAGTGATATTGGCCTGTACTTTTCCTTTTTTGTGTTGTTCTTGTCAGGCTTTGGTATGAGAGTGATGTTGGCCTGGTAGAATGTGTTAGGAAGTGTTCCATGTTCCATGATTTTTTAGAATAGCTTGAGAAGGATCAGTATTAAATCCTCTCTGAAAGTTTGGTAGAATTCCCCAGGGAAGCCCTCTGGTCCTGGGATTTTTGTTTTTAGGATGCTTTTGATTACTGTTTTAATCTCTTGTGATTCGTCTTTCCATATTCTCTATTTCTTCTTTCTTTCATTTTTTTTGCGGAAGATTAGCCCTGAGCTAACTACTGCCAATCCTCCTCTTTTTGCTGAGGAAGACTGGCCCTGAGCTAACATCCATGCCCATCTTCCTCTACTTTATACATGGGACGCCTACCATGCCAAGTGGTGCCATGTCCACACCCAGGATCCGAGCAGGTGAACCCTGGGCTGCCGAGAAGCAGAACATGTGAACTTAACCGCTGCGCCATGGGGCCAGCCCCGTCTATTTCTTCTTGATTCAGCTGTGGGAGGTTGTAAGAGTCCAGGAATTTATCCATTTCTTCTAGATTGTCCATTTTGTTGGCATATAGCTTTTCATAGTATTCTCTTGCAGTCCTTTGGATTTCTGTGGTATCTGTTGTTATTTCTCCTCTTTCATTTCTAATTTTATTTGAGCTTTCTCTCTTCTTTTCTTTGTAAGTCTGGCTAGAGGTTTGTCAGTTTTGTTTATCTTCTCACAGAACCAGCTCTTTGTTTCCTTGATCCTTTCTGCTGCTTTTTTTGTTTCAGTTGCATTTATTTCTGCTCCCATTTTTATTATTTCTCTCCTTCTGCTGTCTTTGGGCTTTGTTTATTCTTCTTTTTCTAATTCAGTTAGGTGTAGTTTGAGATTGCTTATTTGGGATTTTTCTTGTTTGTTAAGGTGAGCCTGTATTGTGATGAATTTCCCTCTTATGACCGATTTTGCTGCATCCCACATAACTTGGTATGGTATGTTTTCATTTTCATTTGTCTTCGGCTATTTTTTGATTTCTCGTTTAATTTGTTCACTGATCCATTGGTTGTTCAATAGCATGTTGTTTAGTCTCCACATCCTTATCCCTTTCTCAGCTTTTTTCTTGTAATTAATTTGTAGCTTCATAGCATTGTGATCGGAGAAGATGCTTATTATTATTTCAATCTTCCCTAATTTATTGAGACTTACCTTGTTTCCCAACATATGGCCTATCCTTGAGAATGTTCACTGTGCACTTGAGAAGAATGTGTATTCTGCTGGTTTTGGATGGAGTGTTCTATATATATGTCTATTAAGTCTAACTGGTCTAGTTTTTCATTTACTTCCACTGTTTCCTTGTTGATTTTCTGTCAGGATGATCTATCCATTGGTTTGAGTGGAGTGTTGAGGTCCCTACTATTATTGTGTTGTTTTTAATATCTTCTTTTAGGTTTGTTAACAGTTCCTTTATGTAGTTTGGTTCTCCTGTGTTGGGTACATAGATATTTGTAAGTGTATGTCTTGTTCGTGGAGTGTCTCTGTGATCATTATATACTGCCCCTCTGTGTCTCTCTCTTTACCTGTCTTATCTTGAAATCTCATGTGTCTGATATAAGTATTGCAACATCTGCTTTCTTTTGCTTGCCATTAGCTTGGAGTATAGTCTTCCATCCCTTCACTCTGAGCCTGTGTTTGTCATTGGAGCTGTGATGTGTTTCTTGGAGGCAGCATATTGTTGGGTCTTGTTCTTTAATCTGTCTCACCACTCTGTGTCTTTTTATAGGAGAATTCAGTCTATTTACATTGAGGGTGATTATCGATATATGAGGGTTTAATGCTGCCATTTTATCACTTGTTTTCCAGTTCTCCATTTCTTTTGTTTCTTGTCCTGTGTGTTTTGGTCTACCCATTGAGTTAGGTAGTTTTTTATGTTGTATTTTTTTGTTTTCTCCTTATTTATTATTTGTGTCTCTGTTCTGCTTTTTTGTTTATTGGTTTCTATGAAGTTTGTATTCAAAATCTCATAGATAAGATAGTCTGTTTTCTTTTTGTTTTGTTTTGGTTTTTGTTTTGGGGAAGATTAGCCCTGAGCTAACATCTGCTGCCACTCCTCCTCTTTTTGCTGAGGAAGACTGGCCCTGAACTAACATTTGTGCCCAACTTCCTCTACTTTATATGTGGCACACCTGCCGCAGCATGGCTTGACAAGCAGTGCCTAGCTCTGCATCTGGTCTCTGAACAGCGGACCCTGGGCTGCTGAAGCAGAGTATGTGAATGGACCCCAGTCTATTTTCTGATGGCCTCTTATTTCTTTTGACTAAACCGATTCAGTCTCTTTCCTCCTCTCCTCCTAAGTTGTTTTTCTCACAGTTTATTCCATCTTGTGTTGTGAGTTTGTGGTTAAAATGACAAGATTATCTTTGTTTTTGGTGTTTTCCTTCCCTTTGTCATTAATGTTATACTTGAATATTTGCTAATCTGTTCTGATGTATAGCTGATATTTTCTGATTTTGTCTACCTATTTATCTCTTTACTCTGTACTTTGTAACCCTTTTCTATCCCCCTTTTTTTTTCCAGGTATGAAGGCCTTCTTAAGAATTTCTTGTAAGGGGCGGTCTTGTGGCTATTAACTCCCTTAGCTTTTGTTTATCTGGGACAGTTTTTATTTCTCCATCATATCTGAAGGATATTTTCACTGGATAGAGTATTCTTGGAAAGTTTTTTTCCGTCAAAGTTTTGAATATGTTATTCAAGTCTCTCTTCGCCTGTAAGGTTTGTGCAGAGAAATCCACTGAAAGCCTGATAGGAGTTCCTTTCTAAGGTATTTTCTTCTGCCTTGCTGCCCTTAGTATTTTTTCTTTTTCATTCACTTTTGCCAATTTCACTACTATATGCCTTGCAGTAGGTCTTTTTACATTGACATATTTAGGAGATCTGGTAGCCTATTCCACATGGATTTCCATCCTCTTCTCTAGGTTTGGGATGTTCTCTGCTATAATTTCTTTGAACAAGCTTTCTGCTCCATTCTCCTCCTCATCTCCCTCTGGAATACCTATAATTCTTATGTTGCATTTCCTGATTGAGTTGGATATTTCTCAGAGACTTTCTTCATTTCTTTTTAGTCTTATTTCTCTCTCCTCTATCTGAGGTGTTTCAGTACATATGTCCTTGATTATGTTGATTCACTCCTCTATGATGTCTGCTCGACTGTTCAGGGAATCCGTATTTTGTTTTATCTCATTGATTGTGTCTTTCATCTGTAATATTTCTGATTGATTCTTCTTTATAGTTTCAGTCTCTTTTGTGAAGTAACTCCTGAACTCATTGAATTGTTTCTCTACATTCTCTTTTAACTTGTTGAGTTTTTTGGCAATAGCTGTTTCAAATTCTCTGTCATTTAGATTACATACGTCAGTGTCTTTGGGACTAATTTCTGGGTACTTGTCATTTTCTCTCTGGTCTGGAGAGTTAATATAAGTTTTGATACTGCTAGAGGGCGTGGCTTTGTTGTTTCGCATCCTGGTATTATTTGGTTTCAGTTACCACCTATCACCAGTGGATGGGGGTCGAGAGCCAGCTGTTCTGAGCCCTCTGTCTTCTGTGGGGATCCCAGGTGCTGGAGCCAGTGCTGGTTGGGGGGGCGGGGTGGGCACTTTCTTTGTTCTGTGTGCTCTTGAGGGCTCACTCACTCTGTCCTCGCTCTCTGCTCTCCTGCGGTGTTGGCTTGATGAGCTCACCCCTGCATTAGCTTTCCCTTCGGTAGGGGCTTTCCCCTGGGGTGCAAGGGCCCTTGGGTAACTTTGATGTTCCTGTGAACAACTGCCCCCTCCCACCTTCCTTCCCTCTCAGAGGCTGTGCATGGTCCTAGATCGCAGTCTTTTGGAGAAGTTTTCTCTCATCCTGTTCCACCTCCTCACAGGGGACCTCCAGCCTCCACACCTTCTGACATGTGACTGTGTGGGTCTCTCATGTGTCTTCTGTGTTGTGTGAATGTCCTCTGTTGGAGTATGACTGTCTTTTTTGTTGTATGGTGGAGGTGAGAGATTGCCGGGAGAAGTCACTCGGCCATGATGATGACATCACTCTCCTAACTAGGTAAACATTTTTTTTAAAAGTTTTTAATAACTGTGACTGGAGGTTTGAAGTTTGAATTAGCACCTTATTATCCAGAGATAATCATAGTTTGTAAAAATAGAACAGAAGCACATAATGCTAGTCACTTTATAACCTTGTTCAATCCTTACAACCCTTTGGCAGTGGCTTTTAGATCATGATTGGCTAAATCAGTGGCTAAAGTGGCAAAAGCTTTAGGCCATGAGACATAATAAGAAATATATTTTACATGTGTCACAGTGGACACGTTCATCTCTATCTATATATCGTATAGATCTTTAGAGGATATAGCTAAAACAAAACTTTCACAACATGTGCTTACTCTAATTTTATGAAATACACTCTGAAGTATTTTCTCCCATTTCTTAAAATAAATAAAAAAATGTTAGTCCTGACCTGTTAAATTATTTCAGTACCTACTAATAAAAGACTTTCATACCTTGGTATCCTATCTCCCATTCTTCTCTCTTTGTACCCCCCAAAACCAAAACAAACCTGAAACAAACAAACTCCAGACATATTATATGATAGGAGTGTTTCATTTGTACAAATTCGTTTAGCTAAAAAGAGGTAGCTTCAGATTTTGACACAACGTTCATCTTATGCCAGAGTGTAGCTTTTTCCATTACAACCACCTCCCTGTTTGGAGGGTTAGATGGTAGTATGTGTTAAAGCTTTTTGACGCTACAGAACATCATACAAATAGTTCATGTTTAGCTGTTTATCTTTTGCAAGAGATGGTGGAAGGCCAGTAATTATGTTCTTTCTAGTATACTACACTGCCTCACTAGTTTGTCATGTTACAGACTTTAATTTGTCTGAAATCAAACAGATAACTCACCTACTGTCAAAACTGGTTTAGATTAGTACTGCTTCTTTCAAGATAATTATCTCTATGCCTCTCATTTTTAGTGCTTAGAGCCTTTATCTTCCGTCTACTTATTTTGTTCTAGAAGTTACTGTACTAACATGACCAGAATCAATATTTGTGGTGTATTTCCTGCACTGTTGTTTGCTGATAAAATACAAGTAGCTTTAATTTTAGATCCACATAAAATTAGGCGAAATGTACACAGAGAGTTTAGAGATACTTTAAAGTTCTTAAAAGAGCTATAATTATTTTTATTATGACTTTTATTTCCTGAGCGACAAACCTCCTCTTGCTCCAGGATACTACTAGCAAGCTTGATCTGAATAGACCAATCACCAGTAAGGAGATTGAAACAATCAAAAATCTACCAAAAGTAAAAGTCCAGGACCAGATGGCTTCCCTGTTGAATCCTAGCAAACATTCAAAGAAGGCGTAATACTTATTCTTCTCAAACTCTTCCAAAAAATTGAAGAGAGGAAGCTTCCTAACTCATTCTACAAAGCCAACGTTATCCTGATACCAAAACCAGACAAGAGCAACACAAAAAAAGAAATTACTTGCCAATATCGCTGATGAACATCGATGCAAAAATTCTCAACAAAATACTAGCAAATCGAATACAACAATACATTAAAAAAGTCATACACCATGATCAAGTGGGTTTCATTCCAGGGATGCAGGGATGGTTCAACATCCACAAACCAAGCAACGTGATACATGGCATTAACAAAATGAAGATGAAAAACTACATGATCATCTCAATAGACGCAGAGAAGGCATTTGACAAGATACAGCATCTTGTTATGATAAAAACTGTAAATAAAGTGGTATAGAAGGAAAATACCTCAACATAATAAAGGCTATATATCACAAATCCAGAGGAAATATCATTCTCAGTAGAGAAAAACTGAAAGCTATCCCTCTAAGAACAGGAACCAGACAAAGAGACCCACTTTTACCACTCCTATTTAACATAGTATTCGAAGTCCTAGCCAGAGCAACCAACGAATAAAAAGAAATAAAAGGGATCCAAGGGGCTGGCTCCGTGGCTGAGTGGTTGGGTTTGTGTGCTCTGCTTGGCGGCCCACGGTTTTGCCGGTTTGGATCCTGGGCATGGACCTAGCGCTACTCATCAGGCCATAACTAGGAAATACACAACTGTGTGCCTGGGGGGCTTTGGGTAGAAGGAAAAAAACAAATAGAGGAAGGTGGGCACAGATGTTAGCTCAGGGCCAATCTTCTTCAGCAAAAAGAGGAGGATTGGTGGTGGATGTTAGCTCAAGGCTAATCTTCCTCAAAAAAAAGAGATCTAAATTGGAAAGGAAGTAGTAAAACTGTCAGTATTTGCAGATGACATGATTTTTTATATAGAAAACCCTAGAGAATCCACTAAAAAACTTTTAGAAATAATAAATGAATAAGTCAAGTTGCAGGATACAAAATCAACATACAAAAATCATCTGCGTTTCTGTACAGTAACAATGAAGTTGCAGAAAGAGAAATTAAGAATACAATTCCATTTACAATTGCAAGAAAAGGAATAAAATACCTAGGAGTAAACTTAACCAAAGAGGTGAAATATCTGTACACCGAAAAGTATAAAACGTTGTTGAAAGAAATGAAGAAGACACAAAGAAATGGAAAGATATTCCATGCTCTTGTATTGAAAGAATTAATATAGTTAAGATGTCCATACTTCCTAAAGCAATCTGTAGAATCAATGCAATCCCTATCAAACTTCCAACACTTTTCACAAAAGAATCCTAAAATTTATGTGGAACGACAAAAGACCCCGAATAGCCAAAGGAATCTTGAGAAAAAAGAACAAAGCTGGAAGCATCACAATCCCTGATTTCAAAATATACTACAAAGCTATAGTAACCAAAACCACATAGTACTGGCAGAAAAACAGACACACATCAATGGAACAGAATCGAGAGCCCAGAAGTAAACCTACACATATATGGACAACTAATTTTCAACGAGGGAGCCAAGAACATACAATGGAGAAAGGAAAGTCTCTTCAATAAACAGTGTTTGGAAAACTGGACAGCCACATGCAAAAGAATGAAAGTAGACCATTATCTTACACCATGTGCAAAAATAAACTCAAAATGGATTAGAGACTTGAATGTAAGATCTGAAACCATGAAACTTCTAGAAGAAAACATAGGCATTGTGCTCTGTGGCATCGGTTTTAGCAGCAGTTTTTCAAATACCATGTCTGTCTGGGCAAGGGAAACAATATAAAAAATAAACAAATGGGACTACATCAAACTAAAAAGCTTCTGCACAGCAAAAGGAAACCATCAACAAAGCGAAGAGACAACCTAACAATTGGGAGAAGATATTTGCAAGCCACATATCACATAAGGGGTTAATATCTAAAATATACAAAGAACTCATACAGCTCAACAACAAAAAACTAGCAACCCAATTAGAAAATGGGCAAAAGATCTGAACAGAGATTTCTCCAAAGAAGATATAAGGATGGCCAACAGGCACATGAAAAGATGTTCAACATCATTAGCCATCAGGGAAATGCAAATCAAATCTACAGTGAGATGTCACCTCACTCCCGTCAGAATGGCTATAAGTAACAAGACAGGAAACAGTAAGTGTTGGAGAGGATGTGCAGAGAAGGGAGTCCTCATACACTGCTGGTGGGAGTGCAAACTGGTGCAGCCACTGTGGAAAACAGTATGTAGTTTCCTTAGAAAATTAAGAATAGATCTACCATATGATCTGGCTATTCCACTGCTGGGTATTTATCCAAAGAACTTGAAAACACAAATGTATAAAGATACATGCACCCCTATGTTTATCACAACATTCTTCACAATAGCTGAGACTTGGAAGCAACTGTGGTGCCCATGAAGGGATGAATGGATGAAGATGTGGTATATATACACAATAGAATACTACTCAGCCATAAGAAATGATGAAATCCAGCCATCTTTGACAACATGGATGGACCTTGAGGGTATTATGCTAAGCAAAGTAAGTCACAGGGAGAAAGTCAAATACTGGATGATCTCACTCATAGGTAGAAAATAAAAACCATGACAAACTTGGACACATGCGTGTGGTGATGGATTGTAATTAGTCCTTGGGTGGTGAACATGGTGTAATCTACGCAGAATTAGAAATATATTACATTGTATACCTGAAATTTATATAATGTTATAAACCAATGTTACTGCAATAAAAAAATAAAAATAAAAATTTTAAAAAAAGAAGATGATGTGCAACATGGACAGGATGTAGAAAGCACCACATGTGGAGTGGATAGTGTAGGAGATCTGAGAGAAGAGCGACAGGATGAAGATGCAGATGAAGACGCCCCAGACGATGATGACCATGGAGGTGGCATATCTGGCGTTTATTGTGCTACAGGGCATTAGTGATGGCCCAGTACCTATTCAGAGCAATGAGACAGAGGTGCAGGTTGGAGGCCATGCAGCACGTGATGCCAGAAGACAGCCAGATGTCACATAGGATTTGGCGAAAGTTCCAGGTGTGGTTGATGGTATGTGTGATGCTGACGAATGTGATCAAGATGAAAACCGAGAGATTGGTCATGGCCAGGAAGTCAGTGAAATGGCTGGAGTGTGGAGCTTCCTGGTAAGGAAGATGGTGGTAAGCACAAAGGCGTGGGAGAGGACCATGGTCAGTATGATGATGGAAAGGACAGAGCAAGGGAGATTTTGAGCTCCTGGAGGGTCCCAAATCCCAAGCTCATGGGGTTTCTTTAGCATACAGGATCTGTTAGAGGCCTCCAGGAAAAGGCCTTGCAGTGGCTGGTTTGATGGGGACATTCTATGTGGCTCTCTCTTCCACACTCATAGGTCCTTCTTTCACAATTGTCTTCCTCACAGAACAAGGTTATCCTTCCATTTCACACTGGTGGGAGTTGTACATCACATGAACAGGCACGGTGAAAAGACCCCAGGACTTGACTGTGTAAAGAACATTGAGGTGACTTCTCAGCCAAAATTAAAAATTTTTCTTAAATCAGGTGAATCCCAAGATTTCTCATTATTCTGGAACTCTGGTGGACACATGCTGAATCTGTTAGATAATTGTCAGGTTATCACACCAATGTGGGCAAAGCTGTGAAATTTCTTGCTTCCGCTATTTTGACTCTTTCCAAAGCTTGAGACTCTTATTGTTTGACAATATATTCAGAATTACCCCCATCCTATTCTGAGAAGATTCTGCATTTCAGGTTGCCTCCTGGGAGCTTTTAAAGCTACAGTACCAGCTGATTCAGAGAAACAGCCCAATCGACAGCTCCTAGTTTTCCCAGGTTAACCTTGACACATAATGAAGTATTTATTTTGGTTCCTTTTTCACTGATGGTTTTTGAATCTGAAGAGAGAAACATTCCAGTTACCAAGACTTGAAGAATGTGTAACCTTGGAGAAGACAAAACAAATGGATCACTGTGAGTTCACCAAGAGGGGCACATTTGCAGAAGTCCCTTCCTGGCCAAGCTAGCGCATCTGGATGCTGGGCTTACCCTCCTGGATCTTCCTTGTCACCCAGTTTTGTCTCATCTTGACCATAACCCCCAGCCAAGTGCCCTTCCCTGGGCTCTTCCCTTCCATGTGCCTTCGAGATCCTCCCATATTGTTTTTGTTGTTGTTGTTAAATTAATAGATTTTTTTTTTTTACAGCAGTTTTAGGTTTACAGAGAAATAGAACAGAAAGTACAAACAGTTCCCATATATTCCCTCCTCCCTGCCTATGGTTTCCCCAATTATTAACATTTGCATTGATGTGGTACATTTGTTAAAATTGATGAACCAATATTGATGCATTATTATTAACTAAAAGTCCATAGTTTAGGTTTCACTCTTTGTATTGTACAGTTCTATGGGTTTTGCCAAGTATATAATGACATAGATCTACCATTATAGTATCATACAGAATAGTTTCGCTGCCCTAAAAATCTCCTGTGTTCCACTTATTCATTTCTCTCCCAGTTCCTGGCTACCTCTGATCTTTTTACTGACTGTAGGTTTGCCTTTTCCAGAATGTCATGTAGTTGGACTCATACAGTATTTTCAGACTTGCTTCTTTCACTTACTGTATGCATTTAAAATTCCTCCATTTCATTTCATGTCTTGATAGCTCACTTTTTATTGCTGAATAATATTCCATTGTCTGGATGTACCACAGTTTGTTTATGTAATTACCTGTAGAATAACATCTTGGCTGCCTCCATTTTTTATCAGTTATGAATAAAGCTGCTATAAATATTCATGCACAGGTTTTTTGTGTGGACATAAGTTTTCAACTCATTTGGGTAAATACCTAGGAGTGTGGTGGCTGGATATATGATTAGACTATGTTTAGCTTGTGAGGAACTGCCCCTATGTTGCCTTTAATTGGGGACTTTGAAACATTTTAACTTTGCAAAACAAATATAACTTGAGTATTTTTTTTTCTTGGACAGTATACATCAATGTTTTGGTGTGCTGTTAAGCGCTAGATTATTCCCACTGTAGATTGTTGCTATAACTTTGCTATTGACTTCCAGTGTGCCAGCAGTTATTTTTCAATAGGAAAAGTAATTCTGAAATCTTCTTTAGGGGAGAGAGTTGTACGGTCATTGTAAAAGTTTGGCCTCTGAAACTTTGTCCGATTTTTATATATAATGTAGAACCACTAGTATATTTGAAATATAAGTGTATTAAACTCTTTTAAAATCTAAATAAATAGTTCTTTTAAAGCGCTAAGAAAGAAGTCAAAGGATGCGAACTTCCAGTTATGAAATAAATGTCAGAGGGATGTAATGTACAGCATGGTGACTATAGTTAATAATACTGTATTTGCATATTTGGAAGTTGCTGAGAGAGATCTTAAAAGTTCTCATCACAAGAAAAAAATTTTTGTAACTATGTATGGTGACAGATGTTAACTAGACTTATTGTGGTGATCATTTCACAATATATACAAATGCCAAGTCATTATGTTATACGCCTGAAACTAATGTAATGTTATATGTCGGTTATACCTCAATTAAAAAAAAACACTAAGAAATGACAATGAATATGTTTGACGAAGCTTTATAAGTGGAAGTTGATAGGTTTTTTTCTTACTTATATTTTTGTTATAATGGTGTATAACAAACTACGATATAATGCATCTCATTCATGATTTGAGATTGTATGCATCTAAAAAATTGATGCATGCCAAATTATTCTCCAAAAACATTGTATTTGTTTATATTAAGAATGTCTTTCTGCACAGCTTCATCAAACATTTATTACCAAACCTTTTTAAATTTCCACTGACCTAGTAGGTAATTTAAAAATATCTCTTTTCTTGCTTAGTGTTTGTTTAAATTTGAGTGCATATTGAACATCTTTTCACAGGGTTTCCTTGTTTTGGAAGTTACATATTCATGTTTTTTCTACATTTTTTCTATTAGATGGTTTATTTTTTCCTTATTGATTTATAGGAATTCTTTCCCTGTTAGTAGATTGGCCTCTTTCCTCATGTTTTACAAATATGTTTTCTTATTTGTCATCTTTTTTCCTTCATTTATGGTATTTGTTTTCGTATTCTCCAATTTAGTAGTCCTTTGTGTCCTCTCAATTTTTGGTCATGCTCAGAAAGTACTTACGCATGCCAGGGTTATTCAGTAGTTCATACATGCTTTATTCTGGTACTTTTTAAAGTTCTTTTTTCTTTTACACTTAAATACTATTTTATAGAATTTATATATTGCTGTGATGATTCCGCTTTACGTTCTTATATGTGGTCAGCCAGTCGTCATTGTAATATTTAATCTACTTTTCTGATTTGAAATGCCACAAAATTATCATATAAACTTTGGCCTGTTTCTGGATTCTGGTCTGTTCCGTTTATCTTCCTGTCTTTCTATGTCAGTACCAATTGTTTAAATTATTATAGCTTCAGAATGCATTTTAATGTTTAGTAGGGTTGTTCTGCTTTATTAGTTTTCTTTTTTGGAGGAATTTCTGACTTTTTTCTTTTTGCAGATGAACTTCAGTATCATTTTGTCAAATTTGTTTCTTCCAAGGAATAATCTTGTTATTATTTTGATGGGAATGTGATGTCTCAGAAGTCAAATTAGAAAGTTTCAAAGAGAGGAATGATCAGCTTTGTCACATACTGCTGATGAGTTAAATAAGACAATTATTGAGAATTGACCATTGGGTTTAATAAAGTGAAGGTTATTAGTAACCTCGATTACAATAGTTTCATGGAGTGGGAATAGTTTATAATTTGTGCCTAGTTTCCCTAATCTCTCTATTACTTTAAGCAATGTATTTAATTTTCTGTGTCTTGATTTAACACACTTAAAAGTGAAGCCACATCTATTGATGACGACGTTTTATGAAAAACAGTTTATTTATAATCCCCCCCTTCCTGATTTCTGTTAGTAAGCTTTGTTGTCTTTTCCTGTGTCTGTAATACAGATTTACCTTTTGTTGCTTTTTGTGGGGGAAAAGTATTCTTGTCTGTAGTTGTAATTTATTTTGTTTAGCCTTTATTTCTGTATTTAAGTGAATTTAATATTTATTACTAGTCTTTTAGCATCATAACTTAACTATTCCCAAGGTTTAAATTTTTATTTAATTCTTGTTTGCCTGGGAATTCCTTTGAACTTTTTCAAGAAAGGTTATGGATGCTCTATTTCCTAGGTTCTTGTTGACCATGTGTTTATAGTACCTTTTTCTTTTTTTTTTGAGGAAGATTAGCCCTGAGCTAACATCTGCCACCAATCCTCTTTTTGCTGAGCAAGATTAGCCTTGAGCTAACATCCGTGCCCATCTTCCTCTGCTTTCTATGTGGGACGCCTGCCACAGCATGGCTTGATAAGTGGTGTGTAGGTGCATGACCGAGATCTGAACTGGTGAACCCCGGGCTGCTGAAGTAGAGCGTGTGAACTTAACTGCTACGCCAGTGGGCTGGCCACTATGTTATGTTTTTATATTTATGATTTAATTATTTAAGAGATACAAAAAAGTGTAGAGACCAATATAGTAAGTAACTGTAATTACTCAACTTAAGAAGTAAAATTTCAAATACAGTTGAAGTTCCTTGGCTTATCTTTCCTTGATAGTATTACCCTCCTGTCTATCCCAGAGAGAAACACTTCATTTTGGTGTTTATGCATGCCCCATACCTTAGATCAGGATGCATGTTTTAATACTTTTACAGGCTATGTATGTATTAATAAAATATATGTAATCGGAGGAGATATACACGGCAAATACATTTGAGAAGTTATTTACCCTCACTGTAATCAGTAATAAGGGAAATGTAAAATAAGACCAGATTAAGAAACCGTTTGATACCTACCATTTTATGCTATGTTGGCAAAAATCAAGAAGTCTGACAGTATCATGTGTTGATAAATATTTTATCAATTGAATTTCTCACACAGTGCTGTTGAGTTTTTAAATTGGTGCAACTGCTTTGGAAAGCACTTACCTTATTAAATTAAACATGAGCATACCTTCCCAGATACATATTACCTTACATGAACTCCAGGACATGTGCAGGAATGCTCATGGTGACCTTGTTTGGATTAAAAAACAAAACAAAACTGAGGAAACGCTATGCAAATATTCATTGACAGAAGAATGAGGAAGTAAATTGTGGTATAGTCACCCAGTGGAACATAGTATTATTTTTGTTTTAAAGACAGGAAATATTTAGGATAAAAATTCAGCTGAGTCGTTTCTTCTGGAGCTAGGAAAGGCAGAGAGATGGGATAAGGAGGAATATATAAATATCTTAAGTAGTTCAGGTAATGTTCTCATTCTTAAGATGGGTAGTGGGTTTGTGTGTGTTTAATTTATTATCATACTTCATAACAAATCTAGATATATATATTTGTTAACTATTATGTAATATAATTTAAAATAACTAGCGGCAGATTAACTTTCTTTTTTAGAAAGATCGGCACCTGAGCTAACATCTGTTGCCAGTCTTCTTTTTTTTTTTTCCCCTTCTTCTCTCCAAAGCCCTCCAGTACATAGTTGTATATTCTAGTTGTGAGTGAGACAGATTAATTTGTTAAATTTGCATGGTTGCTACATGGGTGTTTATTATATACTTTATACGTTTCCTTTTGTTTGCATATTAGTAATAAAAATGCTTAGAAAGAAAACCTCTCTCTATGTACGCATATCTATCTTCATTGAAAAGGAACTTTTCTATTTTATTTTAAATTTATTCCTAATTTTATAATCCTACAATTAGAACTATCTTTCCCCAGAAATTCATTTGTACATTTGAAAAAATGTCTGCTACAAAAGTAAAGCCTCATTGATTAAGTCCAGCTGTCCATTTGATTAAATTTTTCCTATGAATCTCTGCAAATGGATTTATTCAGCTTGTGGTCAAATATGTCCCATTATGATGAATGAATGATGAACAGTTTTGACTCTCTTTTCTTGACCCTCAGTTTGGCTACTTAGAATATTTGATTGAAATTAACTTCGGGCCATATTGAACAGGTGTAATCCTCCTACTGCAGGATGGCTTTTAGATATTGTGAGCTTGCTACTTGACAGCCCCAAATCTTATTTTTCTAGGTGAAAGATTTGTTTCTCCTATTGTTCTTATTTACCATGGTTACTTTTCTGATGGCAGTTATTCATCTCAACTCATTTTTCCTCCATACTTTACTTGTCCGGTTGGAATGTTTGATCTAATTGCAAGAGAGATGATTAGAACATTATTAATGTTCTGTTCTTGAGCCTAGCTGAAATATGATAGTGGACAACTCGCTGAAACTCACTAACCTTCAGTTTCTTCATCTATAGATAGCGTATAATAGTTATGTCAGGGGGTTTTTGTTAATATGATGTAACGTGTATGAAAGTACCTTGAAAGTCACATAATGTGGATGTGAGGTCTTAATATTGTTTATTCTTACTAAATTTTACTTTGCTGAATTCAGCCAATTACTCTAATCTTTGAGGATCTGTTTGAATCTTGATTTGATTGATTAGTCTATTTATCTTCTTCCCACTTATCAGCATATTCTTTATACTTTCATATAAGGGACAAAATGTTGATTAGACCTAGAAAAGACTTTTGTGGGGCTGGCCCGGTGGCACAGCAGTTAAGTTCACACGTTCTGCTTTGGTGGCCCGGGTTTCGCTGGTTCGGATCCTGGGTGTGGACATGGCACTGCTTGGCAAGCCATGCTGTGGTAGGTGTCTCACATAGAAAGCAGAGGAAGATGGGCATGGATGTTAGCTCCGGGCCAGTCTTCCTCAGCAGAAAAAGGAGATTGGCAGCAGATGTTAGCTCAGGGCTAATCTTCCTCAAAAAAAAAGAAAGAAAGAAAGAAAGAAAAGACTTTTGTGTTATATTGTAAGAAACAGCTATCAAATTGATATATTTATCAAAACAATCTAAAAGCTCTTTTCATTGTCTGTAGAATTTTTTTTGTAAGCCTAGTTTGTTTACAGGTCTACCCTTTTTATAGATTCATATTCCTCTCTGTTCTTCATCCAGACTCTTATAAATCTGTCTTAAAAATCTGTCAATTGTAGAGATCACTCTTGTATAATTCTTTATTATAGTTATGCTTGGATTATGAGCTGTATGATATACTCAGCTATTTTTGGCTTTTTCAGGACCACCACCACCCACACATTTTCCTAGTTTTCTACGCATTGTATCTATTTGTGTACACTGGAGTATTCTTTGCTCTTTCTTCTCCCCCCACCCCCTTTACTGAGTACGTTTATAGTTACACAGTCAAAATTATGTTCTTGTGGGCTTCCCAATCTGTCTTCCCTCATGCATTCATCATAGTATCTTCTGCTATATGCTAGGCGCTATGCTAAATAAAAAGACAAATAAGATGTCGTTTCTGCTCTCAAAGTCTCAGAGTTGTGGGAGTTGAAGTTATGATATAAATGGTGTACAGTAGGGCACAAAGCAAGGAGTTTTAGATTTGAACTTTTGTGAAAGGTGTCTGAGAAAGTCTTAGGAGGCGAGTCTTGAAAGATGATTAGAAGTTTCTAGGCAGATGGGGAAGGGGTGAGACATCCCAAGCAGAGAGAACAGTGTGAATGAAAACGTGGAGTGGTGTTCCTTTCTAGTGTCCATGCTCTGGAATTTCGCCTTTGTTCTTCAAACATTTTTGTAATACAGATTCTTAAAAATTTCTGGTAGAGTTCTGTCTATGAATGTCTTTTCTTTCTTATCATGAACTCTTATATTACCTGGTCTCTGGGAAAATTATTCCCAGTTCTTACGTAATGATAAAGTTTTCAGTGAATATACTCATCTTTACTCTCCTGTTAGTTTATTTAGAAAACTACTGAATAGAATTCAGCTTTTCTTTCCTCTGGCCCTGAAAATTTTCTTTAGAAAATTTAGAATAAAGTTTAAAAACTTTAAAAATTCATCTGCAGTGGGATATTGAAGTATAACGTTTTGGGGAGAACCTCAGCTATTCCTGGAGAGATGTCTTAATTCTGCGCAACACTTAACCTACTTTGCTGCTTGATTCATACACTTATTCTATAAGGAGGAGGGTTGAGGTAACTCTGCTTTCATCCTCTTCTTGTTCTTTGGCATCTGCATTCTCTAATAGTTTTTTCACAAATATTTATAATTGTATATTTAAGTAATATTTAAATGTTTTAATGTTTAAGGAGGAGTACCAGGAAATGGTAAATTACTTTGGCATTACTTTTGGCAGATTAGATCTGCATTTTTTTTTAAGTCATTGTTTTCTGAGAACAGTAGCAGTTGTGATAATGGCTGGATTGTGAGTCACATACTCTGGACTATTTTTGGCTCTGTCTGGGCCACCAGTTCCCACCCCTAATCTCTTAGCTTTATAGGTAGTGTATGTATTTGTGTGCAGTGGGGTAACCCTGTACTCAGAGAATGAAGTGGGACAATAGCAGATGGCCAAGCATGCTGTACAATGGGATTAGCATTGGGCTCCTTCTTCTTAGGGTTCTCCCCTATGGTTTAAAGTAGTTTAGTGTTACAGTAAATTTCTTATCTGTATAATAAGTCACTGACCTGGAAAATGTAATTGAGCATTTGAATTTGAGCTGCATTCAAAATCTGTGTTAAAACTGTACAGCTTCGTGCTTGACTGATTGTAAATGATGATGTAGCAAGGAGTTTAATTTGCTGCCGCAGATGTTATCATCCTTTTCTTCTGTGCTTCTGCAACTTCTCTTTATTTGGCCTTGCTTGTTTCTCCAGTTTCCTAGGTTTTGGTATTTAGAGTTTAGATTTAACAGTAGCAGGAACCTGATTGATATATAGAATTAGAAGGGTGTTTTGGTTTGTCTTTTGGTCCTACATTGATTCTTTAAGTCTCCTCTGTTACTTTGTTTTGAGTAGTAAGTCAAAAGAATACATTGTTTATATATTCTATTTGTTTTCTGTGGAGTCTTGACTAAGGCAGTGCTAGTTTCTTTACCTCTTCCATATCATAAATTGCACAGAGAATATGTTTTATCATTAAAACAATTTTTACTAATTTATTTAGAGAAAATTAATATTTTGTTTTTAAAATTGTGCTGTTTTATTTTTAATAAGAATTAATTGCAGTGTTTTCTAAATGTTACTATTTTTAAGTCACAACCCAGTTGTTAATGAAGCTAAGTTAAGAGAAGACTAAGTCAGGCCCTAATAGAATTTTGAGTTGGAAACTTAATATACTTAGGCATTAGAATTTTCCCTTTTCTTTCTTTTACTTATAATTTTTAAATAGAATTCAGATTAATTAAAATTTTTTGTTTATGGAGAATATATAGAGCTAAATTCTTAAAATATAATTTTATTGAAAAAACAGAATGCATGGTGAATGAAATCTGATTGATTATGATATTTCTGATGGGGAATATACTCTATATGGATTTACTTTGCTTCATATAACATTTTCTGCCTCTCTTTTTCAAGCAAACCTTAAGGAGGAAGATAGTTGAACTTGCAGCGTCTGATTTAACTTCCAATTTGTCAACAGATACCTGTTTTTAAATGATGCTGATCTTATACAAGTGACATTTTATAATGATTGAGGAATTATTCCCTAAAAAAGGGGAGGATCTTAGTTTACCTTGTTACAAAATATCTTTTAATTATGATATGTTCCTCCTCACCATCCCTTCCACTTCCAGGACACTCCACTCTAAAAAATAAAAGCAATAGACACAACAGCTGCTATCCCTACATTCTGATAATTTAGAAACAGTAAACTTCAGATGTAAGTCATTAAAGGAACACAATATTAGTAGAATTGTTTGGCAGTACATAGATGGAGGAAAACCTTTTGCTGTATCTCACAGCATGATGAGGGTAGTCACACTTCTTATGTGGCTGCTAACTCCTACAGTCATAGATGTTAGAGGCAGAAGCTGCCTGACCAGTTAAGAGTTATGTTAGGAATTAGCTTGTAAGTGGCAGAGGATTCCTTTTGCTGTACTCTCTTGGTCATAATAGTCACCAGAGCTACCTTGATTCAGGGGGGTCAAGAAATAGACTCTACTGCTTAATGGAGGAGTGGCAAAGCCTCATTGCAGAAGAGTGTGGAAGGTGGGAGATATTGTTGTGCCCATCTTTGGAAAATATCTACTCCAAATGAATAAAAACATTGGATAAAGGATTGAGAATATGAGGATGAGATGATTTTATGTGGTGTGGTGATAAAGCTCTTATTCCCTTTTCTGTTGTCTTATGACATTGCAGCCTTATTAGTAAGAATGGAAGAAGAATTTTTCTATTTCCATGTTCTATTCAGTGTTTTAGTCTGTTATTCACAAGTCTTCTACTGTCATTCGTTGCTCCCAATAGAAGTCACCCCAAACTGGAGGAATTCTAAACAGTTTAAAATTGTTTTGCCTGATTCAGGAATTATCACAGGGTAGGAAAATAATTTGTAGGAAAAGGATACAGAGGAATAAGGTGTTTGGAAAGGGTGCACTGACAGCAGAAGGTGAATTAATGCTTCATATTTATTTTGGAGATTCATCTTAGATGAGAAGTAAAACTGTCTAGAAGGAAACTTTTGCATATTAGTTATCTAACATGGAAGAGGCTTCCATCCAGAAGATAATCAGACTGAGTCTGTGCATAGATGGTACATTGAATGGAGAAGAATTTTTAAGTCTGTTAAGAACAAACGTGGCTAAACTGTTTTGTGTTATTTAGGGAATAAAGCAGGATAAATCTCAGGCTTAGAGTAGTTTTATACTTCATTGATGGATATTGTGGAACTTTGACTTTTCAGTTAGCACTAAGGGGTTAATTGGGTGGATGGTTGGGTTTTTTTTTTTTTCTATTTTTCAAATAATTCACATATCATAAAACTTACCATTTTAAACTGTATAATTCAGTTGCTTTTTTGTATACTTACAAGGTTGTGCAACCATCACCACTGTCCAATGCCAGAACATTTTCATGACTCCAGAAAGAAACCCATACCTGTTAGCAGTGAAAACTCCTTATCCTCTGGCAACCACTAATTTACTCTTGGCTCTGTGGATTTGCCTATTCTGGACATTTCATATAAATGTTATCATAGAATACGTGGCTTTTTGTGTCTGGCTTCTTTAACATGATGTTTGCAAGGTTCATTCCTGTTGTGGGAAGTATCAGTACTTCATTCCTTTTTATGGCTGAGTAATATTCCATTGTAGTGAATATACCACATTTTGTTTATTCATTCATCAGTTTATGGACATTTGGGTTGTTTCCACTTTTCAGCTATTAAGAATAATGGTTCTGTGAAAGCTTAATGTACAAGTTTTTGTATGAACATACGTTTTCATTTTTCTTGGGTATATATCTAGGAATGGAATTGTTGTTAACTCATGGTTAGCTTTTTAAGGAACTGCCAAACTGTTTCTAAAGTAGCTGCATGATTTTACATTCCTGCCAATGCTTATTTTTCTTTTTTAAATAGCTGTTCTAATGGGTGTGTAATGGAATCTTATTGTGGTTTTGATTTGCATTTACATAATTATAGTTGAACATCTTTTTATGTACTTTTTGGCCATTTGTATATCTTCTTTGGAGAAATGTCTATTTAAATCCTTTGCCCATTTTTAAATTGATTTATTTGCCTCTATTATTGAGTTCTACAAGTCTTCATGTATTCTGGAGACTCTACCCATATCAGATGTGATTTGCAAATATTTCTCCCATTCTGTGGGTTCACTTTCTTGATAGCATTCTTTGTGCAAAAATTTTAACTTTTGATAAAGTCCAGTTTCTCTTTTTTCCTTGGTTGCTTATTCTTTTGGTGGCATATCTAAGAAACCAATGCCTAATTGAAGGTCATGAAGATTTCCACCTGTGTTTTCTTCTATGAATTTTATAGTTTTAGCTTTTACATTTGATCCATTCCAAGTTAAGTTTTGTATATGGTATAAGGTATGGGTGCAACTTCATTATTTTGCACGTGATATCCAGTTGCCCCAGCACCATTTGTTGAAAGGACTCTTCTTTCCCCATTGAATGGTCTTGGGACCCTTGCTGAAAATCAAATGGCTGTTGACACATGTTCATTTCTGAACTCTCAATCTGTTCCATCGATATATTTGTCTATCTATGTACCATATCACACTGTCTTAATTACTGTAGCTTTGAAGTAGGTCTTGATGTTGGGAACTGTGAATCCTCTGCCTTTGTTCCTTTTCAAGATTGTTTTGGCTTTTGAGGGTCCCTTGTAATTCCATATGAGTTTTGAGGTCACTGTGTCCATTTCCATAAAAAAGGCATTT
Source organism: Equus quagga (assembly GCF_021613505.1). Lineage (NCBI taxonomy): Eukaryota > Metazoa > Chordata > Mammalia > Perissodactyla > Equidae > Equus > Equus quagga. The sequence goes on from NC_060267.1 coordinate 56,061,310, forward strand.
GGAACTTTGATAGGGATTGCATTGAATCTGTTCATCAGTTTGGGGAATATTGCCATCTTAACAATATCAAGTCTTTCAATTGATGAACACGAGATATCTTTCAACTTATTTAGGTTGTCTTTAATTTCTTTTATTGATGTTTTACAGTTTTCAATTGACAAGTTTTGCACTTCTTTAAATTTATTCCTGAATATTTTATTCTTTTTCATGCTATTGTAAATGAAATTTTCATTTTCAGATTATTCATTTTTAGTGTATAGATATACAACTGATTTTTGTATGTTAATCTTTTGTTTTGCAACTTTGCTAAACTTATTAGCTGTAATAATGTTCCAGTGGATTTTCTGTATATAAGATTATGCTATCTGCAAGCAGAGATATTCATACTTCTTCCTTTCCAATATGGCTGCCTTTTATTTCTTTTTCTTCCCTAATTGTTTAATATAGTGATGAATAGAAATGGTGTTCTCAAAAAAAAAAAGTGATGTTCTATTCATCTTGTTCTTTATTTTAGGGGAAAGGCTTTCATTTTTCACCATTAAGTATGAGGTTAACTGTGGATTTTTCATAGATGCCCTTTATCAGATCGAAGAAGTTCCCTTCTATTCCTGGTTTACTGAGTGTTTTTATCATGAAAAGGTGTTGGATTTTGTCAAATGCTTTTTCTGTGTCTATTGAGATGATGTTGTTTCTGTTCTTTTTCTCTATTAATGTGGTACATTATACTGAGTAAGTTTTGTGTGTTAACAAACCTTGCATTCCTGGCATGAGGATGGATGTGTTTTTAAGTTACCTTCTGTTTTTCACCTGGAAAAATGTAGAAACTTGTTCTACTAACATTATCATGGAGGCAATAGGAGTGGACCTGAAAGAGCATAGCCGTTGGATAAATGCTTTATTTTCCAGTGCTAAAGTATAATATAAATAAGAACTACTCAGAGGCTTATATTGTAATGCTTTGTACAACATATAAGTAATTTTGACCCTTATTAAAACATCATTCTTTGTACTTTTAAGTAACTTAGTGAATAATTTGAGGATTTATGTTTATCTGTGTGCATTTTCTATTGATAGTAGGCCATATTAATATTCTCAGAATCTTGCAAGCTCTAGTTCGGAGTGCCCTGACTTCTGTTTTGACTCAACACAGATTTTAAACTTGAGAAATGGTAATTAATGAGTCAATATGGAAGGGTCAGATCCTATTGCAACAAAAGTTGTTCTTAGTGGTCTCTCAGGAGAACTTGTAGCAGGAACTTGTCAGAGTAATAAATACATAGATAAGTATCTGGAAAGGGACAAAGGATTTGAAAACAAAATGCTTGATCAAAGTTTTGAAGCACAGTCAATATTTTCTTTTGCTTAAAAACTGCTTTATAATTTGACATGAATTAACTTGCATTGCATTCTCACCTGTGGGAATGGCCGGTTGGATAGATGCCCAGTTACCTGTCAGCTCTAGTTGAGAAGTTGAACTAGTTAACCACCTGAAGAAGTTATTAAATCAAACTTTGATGAAGTAGCTTTTTGTGCTCTTCCTTCTCTCTGCCACACCAGTATGTACACCCTAACCAGAAAATAGCTTCAAGCATCAGATATGTGTTTTGTCCTTTAGCTGTTTCATTTCCTGTAATTGCCAGACCTCCTTACTTTTTTCGCCTAGAGGGGGACACTTTTTTTTTTTCCTAGAGGAGTTTTTCAGGTTAGAAAAATCATCCAAATTTACTGAGGAAAATTTACTAAGTTTGATAAGATTCTTGGGCTTCCATTGCATATAGGTGAGGAATTTTGTTTGGACCTGTTCTCCCTGCATCTTATCTAGTCTAAACTCTTACTGTATAGTTAGCAAATTTAGTAACACAGTATTTTTATAAAGCAGCTAAGCAAGCAATTTTAAGTGACGTGCCTGTTTATTTTAAACAACATTCTGGGTGCTTGAAAAGAATGCCACTCATTAATGATTTTTAAATTCTTCTACCCTTTTGACGATCTGATGAAAGCTAAGGACTCTCTCCATGTAAAAATGCACATAGTTCATTTATATGGCTTGAGATGTACACACCATAAAGGCTATTGGTGAATTCCTGATTAAAAACGCTCACCCTCTATGAAACAGCCAAGTTAGGCTATAAGGGTTTCTAGGTTTTAGAAAGCCATAAAATTATGTATCTGGTTCAAATACAACATAAATTGAGGGCAATTACAATTTCATGTTAACCATAATTTAACTCGAAAGAGTATAGCTGCTGGATGCTGTGATGAGTGAGCCAACTCCCCACTGAGGGTTGAAGCACATATTCCCCTAGATGCTGGAAATGCTGTTGACATGGCCCTTAATTGATAGCCCCTGTGGAGATTGCCTTGGCTAAAGAGACCTGCCTTGCACAAGGGCATACCCATTGGCATCCAGTGGTTGATCCTTGCTTGAATCTGTTGTCCTGGCTTGGGACAACTCTGAAAGGTCATCCTAGATTCAGAGCTCCCCATGGGGTTGTCTGAATCCTTTGGGACTTCGTGGCAGCTGAATTTCTCCTTCTGCACAAAATGCTGCTTCCCCCGCCTCCTGTTTCCTTTCCACTGGTATTGATCCCAAGAGCATCCTCTAATAAGCTTGCGTGGTAAAATCTGTCTCAAGGTCTGCTTCCTGGGAATCCGAGCCTTGTCACATTAGGGTCGAATATTAGCATAAGTTAGCTTACTTCAGGCCATAAAAGTAGGCCTGGCTGAAATAAAAATTTAGTGAGATGAACTTGAATTTAGACTTAAGATATGCGAAGCATCCTTTTATTGTTTCCTTCAGACCACCTGTTTTGAGTAAGTCTTTAAACTCTTGGTTTCTTTGAATTCATTTTTGTCTCCCAGTCTTTCTTTGGCATTGCAGAAAACTCCCACAGTCTCTGACAGCTCAGTGTGTTTGGTTACACAGTATGAAAGGTGTGGGTTAAATAAGGAGTTGCTTACACACCCCACAGAAACCCCTAGAGACTTCCCATGTTGATAAGTGCATGTGATAAGAGAATCCCTCTTATCATAATCCTAATCATATTCCTTATCATAAATCCTAGGATTTCTTGGATAGCATTTAGAATATTATTGCTTTTGTCATTGTCATTGAAATGGTGTGTGTCCATTCTAAATATTTGAAAAATACGGAAAAGCTATAATGAGGAAAACTCTATGTAAGAATAAACTTTTCCTTACTTCAAATTGGGATGATATTATACATACATTTGGACAACTTTTTCATGTAATAGTATAAAATAAACTGGTTTCCATATCCTTCATTAATCCTCAAGTATGTGAATTATAATGGTTACATAATATTCCATCCAATGGATAATTGTATTTAATTTAGCTAGCCTCCTCTTGTTATATATTTGGTTTTTCTCAATTTTGTTTTTGTTAATAAATAATACAAAGAATAGTAGGGGTTTTTTTTTGTTTTTTGTTTTATTTTCAAAATAAGCCTTGTGTGTCTGCTTTAATGAGTTATTTAAACATAGTGGGTTCTTTCATCACTGAAATGTAGTAAACTGTTAGATCTAAGACTGTTCCATCTAGAAAGCTGTTGTTAGTGTACAGTTTCAAGGGATGCCATTCGTATAGACAATGTGAATTATCTACATAATGTGAGGTCCTAAGTGCAATCTCATCACTGCTACTGCCTCAGAAGGATTGCCATTGTGGATTTATGGATCCTCTTTGTTTGGTTTGAGCAATTTTAGCACAGGAATATCTGTCGAGTTTTTATGTATGCCTTCCAGATATAAGAAAAAGCATTTGAGCCTTTTCCATAATTGTCTACTGAGCAGATCTTGACTGGTGGTGGCCTTTGCTTTATATTATACAGTTATTTTAATGCAAGAGGTCCCTACTTCCATTATCTGTCCCTTGAGCAAGTCTATCAAGGAATTTATTTCCCACCCAGCAATTAATAAAATCTGTCTGGAGCAGTGGATTCTGAATGTCTTCTCCCTGAGATCGTACCTGTGCTTCCTGTACAGTTCAGTTTGAAGAGTCTTTAAGATAAAATATAGTAGTACTTTGATGAAGTTTATTACTTTTTAAATGTTCTCATCTTCCCCATCATAATAATATAGTTGTATTTTAGAATTGAAATGAATATTAGGGTCTTTTTTTATAGGTAAAGTAATTAGATCAAATAACTTGCTCAATATGACATAGCTAGCTATTTATTTATTACAGTAATCCACTTCATGACTTACATGATGAGAGAATAGCACAATTGAGAAAGAAACTCAACCAAAATCTGTGGACTTATTAAAGACCATAAACAATAACTGAGAATATAGATATGGAAGCTTTTAACAACCTAAATTGAGTTTAAAACATTGCTTAGAGTTTCTCATGACTATGTTATTCTTGTGTCTTTGAAGCATTGGAAACACATGATTGCACAAGTAAAATTTAGAAGCCAATATAAATAGTCTGAGCAAAACCTGCTCATTTTGGTAAATTATAGTTGTGCCTTGTTAGTACGTTTTGCCAGAGTGTAGAGAGGTAGATAAGCAATTGCTCAGAAATTAGGGGACTTAGTGAATTTTTCCTTTTTAGATTCTGTTAATTACTGTAAATCCCTCTTTGCCAGCTGATTATGACCCGTTCGTGCAGACTGTACTTTACCATTGCTGCTGAGAGGTATTGTTAACCAAGAGGGTAAAGGTCAGAGCCTTTCTGAATAACTTGCTTCCTATAATAAGTGTGATGCTGATGGCTGCTTAGAGTAACTGGGGAGGCATCATAAAAAACCTTCCTTTAAGTGATGTTAAAATTAAAAGTAGCCGGGTGATTGCAAGAAGTGTTTCGGGATTCCTTGTCGTTAGAGCTATGTCCTAGTGGAAGTCTCTTCTACCTTCAGTGATTAGGGCCGCAAAGCCAGAGTAATCAGTTCCACTTGACTAAGAATAAATTACTCACATTGAAACATGATAGTTCCTGACAACTGGCCATGCTGATAAAAACCAAAACAAAAGATGTCAAGAAATCTGTGCTAGTGTGGAGCTGGTTTGCAGATTTGATAAATTCACGTGTCATGCATTTGGCATTAGACTTCCTCTGGTTTCATCGGTTTTTCTTTCTCTTTGTAAAATAGAAATTGTATGAGGAGAAGTAAGGCTCTATATAATATAATAAGTAGGTTATTTCTATTTTCTTTCCAACCCAGTTAATAGAACTATACTACGATTAGAGAGGTCATTTTAAGAAAAATGTCTTCTTTCTCAAATAGTTATTTAAAAAATATTTCCTTCTTGAATTCTTCATTATTAGTTCTCTTTGATAATAAAGTGTATGTATAAGCCTGGTTCATCCTCCCCCTTCCTATTTATCATCAAGAACACAGATATAAACACCAATTCCTTCGATCTCTACAAAATTTTACTCATGTGTAAATTTAATACACACTAATGCGTACTTAATGATTTCTTTCTATATCAGATAAGGTACGCAAAAGTAGAAAAAAAGCCCATAGAAGTATAAGATATATCATTTTTGGGGCCGGCCCCATGGGGCAGTGGTTAAGTTCGAATGTTCCGCTTCTCGTTGGCCCGGGGTTCACCAGTTCAGATCCTGGGTGCGGACATGGCACTGCGTGGCAAAAGCCATGCTGTGGTAGGCGTCCCATGTATAAAGTAGAGGAAGATGGGCATGGATGTTAGCTCAGGGCCGGTCTTCCTCAGCAAAAAGAGGAGGATTGGCAGGAGATGTTAGCTTAGGGCTAATCTTCCTCAAAATAAATAAATAAATAAATAAAATATATCATTTTCTGCTATAATCATTTTATTAATTTTCAATATTGTTAAAAATAAGTTATTTAAGAAAAAGAAGAAAAGCTTTTTAACTATTTCATTGTCAGGTGCTCCTTGGTCCATGTATATAAATAAACTAGTTTCCTTCTACCCCTTGAAAGTCAGGGGGTAACACAGTATATTATTACTATGGTCACTTATATGAAAATGTTATTCCCTACTGAAGCAAAGGATGAAGGGTGGATTTACCAAACCACTGCAAATGCAAAGGTGCATCTTCCATGAGAGAAAGGTACATCCAAACACAAAACACTAAAGCTGGCGGGCAAAGCCAAAGGTACTTGGCATCAGGATTTCGGTATCATGATATTATTAAAATAGTCTGTTTTTCCATAGTTTATGGAAAAATGCTTAGGTCACCTTTGTGTGATTGTTTTTCTTTTGTTGTTCATCATAGAATACTATTTATAGCATAGTGATTAAGAATAGGATTCTGGAACTAGATGGCCTAGTGATTATCTCATAGTCTTGTGGGGATGCTTAAATAGTTGTTATATATAAAGTTCTTATAGCAGTACCTGGCACGTACATATTACACTCTTTTTAAGTGTTAGCAGTCTGTTATCACCACTACTTCTTCCTCACCACCACCACCATCATTATTATTATTTTTCTTGTTGTTGTTGTTACATTGTTATTTTAGGGATTCTGTGGTTTCCGTTCCTGCAAAATGAAGAGTTTCCTTTTTTTTTTGATATTCTGATTATATTTGAAGGAGTATTTTTTCATTTAACATGATTCCAAACAATCGTCTTTATCGTTAATATTCAAGGATGTACATAACTGATCCAGTTTTTCTCTTGGCTGTTGTATTCAAAACTTTTTGTAAATCATATATTTCAGAACCTGTGGAAATTGAACCGCGTATAGAATAGGATCTCCACTATATATTTTATAGAAATTCCATAATAAATACTGAAGTAATATGCTGTGGGACTATCTGGGTGAGCAGCTTTTACACCCTCCACATTAGATTAGTCAAAAAGAAGAGAATAATGGCAAGAATAATATGGTAGCATTCACACACCAGCTGGTTAGTGACACATGCAAATCCAGACATCCTTGATCAAGAAAGCACCATTGAATCACAACCAGTGTAAGGATATGTAACAGGAGCTTTCAGTACGGCTTAGCTGTTATGCATCATGATGCTGGGTAAATGAAAAGAAAAATATTTTTTACACACCCCTCCTCTGAACCACCACACACAGCGTCTTTGGCGTTTGTTCAATGCTTATGTAGCTAGTTTGCACATCTCCATGTCTACTTCAAGTCTTCCTCACTGATGACAACTTGCTTAAAGGAGGCAATTTTAATGTCCACTGTTCTTTCTTCATTTTCTCAATTCCTTTCACTATGGAATGTTTATTCCTCCTCTTAGAAGTAAACAGGAGTGCAAGAATAGCCATCCTTTCCTCCTCTCCAACTCAACAGTCTGTTTAGACAGCTGGGTAATTGAAGAAGAAAGTAATTTAGGGAGAACTTGTTAATGTGGATTTTACTAAATTTTCACTGAACTAGCAGCTTCTGAACCTGAGTGTATTAGGAAAAGTTTTGCCAGCAAACAGTAATGGATTCCTTTAATAGTTTGACTACATATAAATTATACAAGTGGGATTGTTAACAGTTTAACCTCTTAAATTTCTTTCTTAGGTGCTGATGATGGAGAAGAAAGAAGGGTATTATTATGCATGTGAGGGCTATTTGTGTATTAGATAGGCTCACAAAGCAAATCTCTGTTTTCTTATATATAAAACTTGCTTGGTCCTGTGAAATTTTGTTTTAAATAATGGTTCTAGAACTGCTCTTTCTTTTTTTTTGGTGAGGCAGATTGGCCCTTCACTAACATCTGTTGCCAGTCTTCCTCTTTTTACTTGAGGAAGATTGTCCCTGAGCTAATATCTGTGCCAGTCTTCCTGTGTTTTGTATGTGGGACACCACCACAGCATGGCTTGATGAGGGGTGTGTAGGTCCGCACCTGGGATCCGAACCTGCGAACCCTGGGCTGCCAAAGCGGAGTGTGCGAACTTAACCATTATGCCACCTGGCCAGCCCTGTAGTACGGTTCTTTCTTGATAAGAAAGTTCAATCAACAGCATGATTGTATCTTTTCTTTGTATAAGATTTATATGTTAGCACTTGGAATGACCTGCACAGCTGGTTAAACATGTAAACATCAGGACGTTGCATTCTGTATGTGTATGGAGTACTAGATTTTTAAGTGGCCGAGTTCTCTTTAGCCCTTGTGAGTTTACCACAACCATTGATCCATATTGATTCCTGTGAGATTTCATATGGATCCATATGAGATTCCAGTAGTAGTGTCTGATTAAACTAAAGGAAGATTAATGCTTTTCATCTGCGATGGTCTTTTCTTTCACAATAGGTTTTGGACTTTTATTTGTCATGAAAAGAATGGAACCCATTTTAGGCATTTCAGTAGTTAACCTGTATGATTTTTCTCTTTGTTAAAGAGTGAAAATCCAAGCCTTTTGGTATTCATGGTACCCTATTCTAAATTTACCAGATCTTTTTGCTTAGCTTGTTTGTTCTGCTTGTGGAATTCTCATTGACTCTAGAGAGGGACTTTTTTTCTTACCCTGTGGAATGAAGCAGACCCTTAAAGAGCTTATACTAAATTGATTAATGCAGGAAATTTATCCGAAGGTTGGGTCTAGGATTTTTTTGTAGTTCCTTTTTTGGCATGAGTTTATGTGTATGCCTAAATATAGTTTATAAAGGTCCGAGCTTGTATACTATTCATTTACTGATTAATGAACCAATATTTATTATAGATAAATAGTGTGTGCCAGATGTGTGCCAGATATGAAGATACAAAACTGGGTGGAGGAGCAGGATCCAGTCTATTTGTGGAGACATGTATGAAACAAGTAATTACAATATGGTTAGGGATTAATGTTATATATATAGGTGGAATATTGGCGATAAATGTGGGAAATATATAGATAGGTAAAGAATGGAGATAAATGTGTGTATATGTGTATTTATATGTGTGATGGAGTACAGACAATGATCATCTGATGGGGTAAGAACAAGAAACTCTTCCCAAAGGAGGTAACATTTATGTTTCTTTTTGAAAACCGTGTAAAATAAACCAGCTAGTTCTGGTTATTAGCTCAAGAGGAGATTGTGATTATATTCTCCTGCTTCATTTTCCTTCCTAGAACTTACTGTCATCCTGCACAATATATTCATTTCATTCATTCATTTACTGTCTACCATATTGGGATGGAAGCTCTTTGAGGGTAGGGATTCTTGCCTATTTTGATTACTCCTATATCCTCAACACCTGAAAAAGTGCCTGGCACATAGCAGGAGCTCAAATATGTGTTGAAAGAATGAATGAAGTTTGTGAGTTCTGGAATAGTTGCCTTACTTCTTATTTTCCTTTAGTTTATTAGGAATATCTCTCTATAATTCCTCATATTTTTGTTTAGTATTTTTCATGCTGTGTACTTGAATCTCCCTAGTGATAACGTGCGCTTTCCACAATGTTTCTCAAACCCATCCCCTCTTTTCCATCTCTTAGCTAATTTAGTCTCCAAAATCTCTAACCTGAATTGATAAAATCTTGTAATTGTTTTTCATATCTCTATGCAAGTTTTAAAAAATTTCTTCTGGACAGCCATCAGAGTTATCTATCTAAAATACAGAACTGACTAGACCATTTCTTTGCTTAAAAATCCCTAATAGTGGGGCTGGCCCCGTGGCCGAGTGGTTAAGTTCGCGCGCTCCGCTGCAGGCGGCCCAGTGTTTCGTCGGTTCGAATCCTGGGCGCGGACATGGCACTGCTCGTCAGACCACGCTGAGGCAGCGTCCCACATGCCACAACTAGAGGAACCCACAACGGAGAATACACAACTATGTACCGGGGGGCTTTGGGGAGAAAAAGGAAAAAATAAAATCTTTAAAAAAAAAAAAAAAAAAAAAAAAAAAATCCCTAATAGTTCCCATCTGTATACAATAAAATTTGTGCTGTTTAGGATGGCACACAAGCCCATCGATAGCTTGGATCCAGCTACAATGCGGAGTCCTCTTGTCATCTTATAACATAATAAAAATGAGTGTGCTCATTCTTCTTTGTATCACTAGTGCCTGGCATATAATATAGATTTAAGTAAAAACTCTTTTGAGTAAATGAATGCATATAAATGTGTATGAAGGAATGAATAATAACAATGAGGAATTTCATTGAAAGTGCTTACTGTTTAGATAAAAGATGATATAAAAATCTAACTTAACACTAGTATTTCAGAATAATTTTTCCTTTTTACAGCTGATTTGTTTTTCTTACTGTCTGGCTGTTTTGTTCTCTGTCCTCCCTCAATTCTTTGTGAAGGGATCCCTCTTGGCACTTACACTGTTGTTTTGGAAATAATCCAGTTTTTCATGGCTTTCTTCTCTATAGTTCCTCTCTCCATTCCCATCTCTTTCTGTTGAGTCTTTTTTCTCTAACTATCTTCCCGTAATTCTTTAGAGATTTATGCATATGCCTATGTTCCCATACCCATGTGTGTGTCTTTTCTCTGTTCTGGCTATAAATTCTGGGCTTAAAGTTTTGCATGCAGTTCTAAAACTTTTACACTTGGAGACAACCCTGATCTACCTGTTTACAACTTAAAATGATTTTTATTGTGCCTATTTGTGTGTCTCTTAATTTCCTTTTTTTCTCTTAAATGTATATCACACTCAGATTGAAAATCTTCAAGAGCAACTTAGAGATAAGGAAAAGCAGATGAGCAGCTTGAAAGAACGAGTCAAATCCCTACAGGCTGACACCACCAACACCGACACCGCCTTGACCACTTTGGAGGAGGCCCTTGCAGAGAAAGTGAGCGACTGGTCCAGACTCTTCATAGACACATTTCTTCTGCTTTCTCATTGATCTAAAATTTTCTCTAGTGATGAGACTTGGATATAGAAGTGAGAATAAATCCCTCTGGGCAAAAAGGAAAAAAGCTCTCTGTCCTATTGCTGACATTTATCGTATAAGGGGAAAGAAAATCCATTCTGTTGTTGCCAATTTAAGCATCTGTTGCTGGGCAAGATGGGTTCCACACTAGAGGGCAGTGGCTGAAATTGCTAAGGAATCCGCCGTATGTTCCCCATTTACTATCTTCTGAAGAAAAAGGAAAGTTCTTTTTATTTATAAGGTCAACTAGAATTAGGGGATGTGGGAATATCGGACATTGACTGTCAGGAGGCAATGTATAATTAGTTCCCCTTTACTGTGCCACATTGTTACCTAATATATTCATGGATTTTAGTTATTAATATACTGTATTGGCTGTTTTTCTAGTCTTGGCCTTGCTATTTCATTTTGCCTTTGTTAGCAAACCTAGTTTTTCAGGAATGGTTGAGTAAATAAAGAAGTGGCCCAACATGGCAAGTGTTAATGTCTTGGAAGGAGGTTTAAGGAATTTTTTTTTTTTGGACAAATCACTTTTATTTCTGTGTAAGTTACATACAACACAACACATCCATTTTAAGCATACAGTTTGGTGACTTTTTTCTTTTTCCTTTGGTGAGGAAGATTGGCCCTGAGCTAACATCTGTTGCCAATACTCCCCTTTTTGCTTGAGGAAGATTGTCGCTGAACTAACATTTGTGCCAGTCTTCCTCTATTTTATATTTGGGACACCACCACAGCATGGCTTGATGAGCGGTGTGTAGGTCCGTGCCCAGAGTCTGAACTCGTGGAGCACACAAACTTAACCACTATGCCACTGGGCCAGCCCCTAAAGAATCTTGATGGGGCATTTTAATTGGACTTTTTTAAAGGAATAAGGTCACTGTTCCTTAAGCCTCTTGGGCTCAGAATGCTTCAGACTGCCTGCCTGTGATCAAGGCTTGATCCCTGAATATATTTAGAAATAATACTTAAATTTCTCTAACTCTCAAACTTGCTATCTGTTGATAGTTTGACAGAAGGAAGTTTTAATGGCTTCTCTTTTCTTTACCCCTCTTTGTGCTTTAAGCTCAACATATAATAATCTCCCCAACCTTTCCTTTTTTTTGGTGTATGAATTGTGAGTTGTTTCCATTGCTTTGTAGGCAACACGTGAAGAATTTATAAAGAAGAAATATTTGTTAACTGTTGTCCTTAGGGTATATATATAAGTTTTTGGGTACTTGGGAATTGAATAAATGGGATAATTTCAAAAGAATACTTTAGGGACGTATAATACTGGTTGAGATTATAGGAAAAGAAACCTAGGGTAATCAAAAGAACAAAGCCAGATCTTGGTTAAAGCAAGATAGGTAGGAAGGGTGAATTCTTTAAAAAGTAAATATTAACAACTTATCACTGTCTTTTGAATGGAGAATGGAAGTGTGAAATTTTATCAGCTAAAAGCTGAATTACAGTTAGATGACATAAATGTGAAAGGAATTTTCTCATGTATTTATGTGCTCTTTTATCAGGAGCGGACAATTGAGCGCTTAAAGGAGCAGCGGGACAGAGATGAGCGAGAGAAGCAAGAGGAAATTGATAACTACAAAAAAGATCTTAAGGATTTGAAAGAAAAAGTCAGCCTATTGCAAGGCGATCTCTCAGAGAAAGAGGTTAAGATCACCAAAATGGAATTATTTGGTTTGCATAGTCAGTGCATTTTGTGTATATGTTGTTGGTGTTTACATAATACATATAAGAAAGTATTTTATGGAAGATTTTCTTTAATAGTCTTAGGCCTTTTGGGAAGACCTGAAGGGATATTTCAGCAAGCTTTGCAGAGTCACAGTAGATTGGATCATTTATTTTCTAAGTCTTAATCTCTTTCGGTGTGTTAAGAGTTGGTTTCTTACTTGTTAATGACATTTTTATAGATCCTAAAATAACTGAAGCCCAGTTACATTTGGACAAACATTCTGCTACTGGTAAGAAAAGTGATAGATGAAAGGAATATGCAAAAGGAGGACAATTTATTTACAGCAGCTCTTAAACTGCATCTCAGCATTCACAGAGAAATCTTAAATGATTGTTGACCAATTAGGTGACTTGCTATACTTTGATCTTGCTTTTGGAGAATCCCATTATGTGACCTAAATAGCAAAAATGCCTAATGCCTTGTGATTAGATAATGCATGAGCCTTAGGGACATTCTCAGGATTTTCCTTCTAATATCTTTAGGAAAATTTATATAAATTTAAGTTCTTAGTAGAATTTTTCTTCTAAAAGGCAAAAGTATTTTATATTTAAGTCAATGTGGCTGCTAAGCTTGACTACTTACATTCACAAAGTTCAGTCTACTTCCATTTATTTTGTGGAGATGGGTATGTATTGATAGAACTGTTTAAATCAATATTCAATTGATATTTCTTGGGAATTCATCTTATTTTAGTTAGGACTTGAAAGCTAAAGCTAATATTGTTTTATATTTCATGTTCTTGAAATGGAAATACGTCAGTATATGGTAATCGAAAGAAACTACAAGCCACAAAAAAAATAAATTAACAAATTTAAATCTCCATTTTGTTTATAGTTAGTATTTATTCTAAATGTGCATACTTCTTTTAGGCTTCGCTCTTGGATCTGAAAGAGCATGCTTCTTCCCTGGCTTCCTCAGGACTCAAGAAAGATTCACGGCTTAAGACACTAGAGATTGCTTTGGAGCAGAAGAAGGAGGAGTGTCTGAAAATGGAATTGCAGTTGAAAAAAGTAAGAAAGAATTTCTGTTTTCTTGCTTTGCTTTAAATAAGAACGTAGAAAACTCTACAGTGTTTATATGGAGTAACTTACCAATGGAGTAATAATCCCCTGAAGTTCAAAATACCATTTATGCCTTGATTATGTCTCTTAGTGTTCTTACCGTATTATATTTTACTCCTGAGAATCCCCAAACTCTTAGAAAATTGACAGTCCAAAGGAATATTAAAATATACAGCTCCTTTATGGGTGAAATACAAGACCACAATATAAAAATCTGAGTTATCTGAGACATTTCTTCCATTAGCATGAGACTTCCTAGAAGGAGATAATTTAGCAGTGATAATTACCCACACTGCTGAATATCAGGATATGGTGCAGATCTTTGCTGTCCATTTCTTTGATTTATACCTCTCTAATATTTATATGGCAATTTATAGTTATCAAAGCACTTTAATATTTCTTTTCTCTCAGTTGTCAACTCTGGTAGAATTAGAACGGAGACTTTTGGGCAGAAAATATGAAAAGAAAAATGGCCATGAATAGAAAAACAGGTAATAAATCAAAAAAGGGGAAAGCCGTCAACCTCCTCTGCCCAAAGTTTATTTTTTCTCGTGAATCTAAATATAAAACCTAAAATATAACAGATCGTATGAATAACCAGCTATAGCTATATCTTGATAATAAGGAAATTAAAAATAAGCAAAAGGAAAGAAAATGTGGGATTGTCATAAACAGGAGAATTTGGAATCTTAATGAAAAACATTACTCTTGATAGTTACCCACTCAGCTTTATACCCCTAAATATATTTAATGGCTTTACTTTCAATATTCAGGTATTAAGTAGAAAGTTACCTCCATCTTTTTAGTGAGGAAATAACTAACGAAAGAGGAGTACAGCCCAGTCTTGAGACTTCAAGTTTTGATCTCTTTCCATATATTGAGTGCATTCAACATGATGCCCTCATAATGAATCATTATTTAGGATATGCCAAAAATAAAATCATATTCTTAAACTAAAGAAAGGAAGAAAATCCAGTGTCTTAAAGTTACTTTTGAATAAGTAGGAAAATACTTTTTTTGAGATTAAGGATTCTGCTTATAACCAATTCAGATTTCGTAGTTGGTTTTTTTTCCCCCCTTTACCTCTTTCACCCACCTCCCAACCCCCTTCTCTTCTGATAACCGCCAATCTGTTCTCTTTATCTATGTATTTGTTTCTTTCACATATGAGTGAAATCATATGGTATTTGTCATTCTCTGGATGATTTCGCTTAACATAATACCCTCAAGTTCCATCCACGTTGTTGCAAATAGGATGATTTTGTGTTTTTGTTCTGGCTGAGTAGTATTCCATTCTGTGTGTGTGCGTGTGTATAGATATACACACACCACATCTTCTTTATCCATTCATCCATAGAAGCACACTTGGGTTGCTTCCACATCTGGGTTATTGTGAATAATCCTGCAGTGAACATAGGGGTGCGTAAATCGCTTTGGATCATTGATTTCAAGTTCTGTGGGTAAATACCCAGTAGTGGGATAGCTGGATTGTACAGTATTTCTATTTTTAGTTTTTTGAGAAATCTCCATACTGTTTTCCATATTGGCTCCACCAGTTTGCCTTCCCACCAGCAGTGTATGAGGGTTCCTTTTTCTCCTCATCCTCTCCGACATTTGTTGTTTTTTGTCTTGGTAATTACAGCCGTCCTGACCAGTGTAAGGTGATATCTCATTGTAGTTTTGATTTGCGTTTCCCTAATAATTAAAGATGTTGAACATCATTTCATGTATCTGTGGATCTGTATACCTTCTTTGGAAAAATGTCTGTTCACATCCTCTGCCCATTTTTTGATTGGATTGTTTGTTTTTTTGTTGTTGAGTTGTATGTGTTCTTTATATATTTTGGAGATCGACCCCTCATTGAATAAATGATTTGCAAATATTTTCTCCCAGTTAATGGGTTGTCTTTTCGTTTTGTTCATTGTTTCCTTTGCTTTGCAGCTCTTTAGTCTGATGTAGTCTCATTTGTTAATTTTTTCTTTTGTTTCCTTTGCTCCAGTAGACATGGTATTTGAAAAGATGCTGCTAAGACCAGTGTCAAATAGTGTACTGCTTATATTTTCTTCTGGTATTTTTATGGTTTCAGGTCTTACATTCAAGTCTTTAATCCATTTTGAGTTATTTTTTGTGTACGATGCAAGATAATGGTGTACTTTCATTCTTTTGCATGTGGCTGTCCAGTTTTCCCAACACCATTTTTTGAAGAGACTTTCCTTTCTCCATTGTATGTCCTTGGCTTCTCTTTTGAAGATTAACTGTCTGTAGAGGTGTGATTTTGTTTCTGGGTCTTCAATTCTGTTCCATTGATCTGTGTGTCTGTTTTGTACCAGTATCATGCTGTTTTGATTGCTATAGATTTATAGTATATTTTGAAGCCAGGGATTCTGATGCCTCCAGCTTTGTTCTTTTTTCTCAGGATTGCTTTGGCTATTTGGGGTCTTTTGTTTTCCATATAAATTTTAGGATTCTTTTTTCTATTTCTGTGAAGAATGTCATTGGGGTTCTGATTGGGATTGCATTGAATCTGTAGATTGCTTTAGGTAGTATGGACATTTTAACTATGTTTATTCTTCCGACCCATGAGCATAGAATATCTTTCCATTTCTTTATGTCTTCAGTTTCTTTCAATAATGTCTTATAGTTTTCAATGTATAGGTCTTTCACCTCTTTGGTTAAGTTTATTCCTAGATATTTATTCTTTTTGTTGTGATTGTAAATGGATTCTATTCTTTTTTTTTTTTTTTTTTTGAGGAAGATTAGCCCTGAGCTAACTACTGCCAATCCTTCTCTTTTTGCTGAGGAAGACTGGCCCTGAGCTAACATCCATGCTCATCTTCCTCTACTTTATACGTGGGACGCCTGCCACAGCATGGCTTTTGCCAAGCGGTGCCATATCCGCACACGGAATCTGACCCAGTGAACCCCGGGCTGCCAAGAAGTGGAATGTGTGAACTTAACCGCTCTGCCACTGGACTGGCCCCAGGATTCTATTCTTGATTTCTCTTTCTGCTAGTTTGTTGTTAGTGTATGGAAATGCAACTGATTTTTTAAAGTTGATTTTGTACCCTGCAACTTTGCTATAGTCGATTATTTCTAATAGTTTTCTGATGGATTCTTTAGGGTTTTCTATGTATACAATCATGTCGTCTGCAAACAGCAAGAGTTTTACTTCTTTCTTTCCAGTTTGGATTTCTTTTGTTTCTTTTTCTTGCCTAATTCCTCTGGCCAAAACCTCCAGTACTTTGTTGAATAGAAGTAGTGAGAGTGGGCAGCCTTGTCTTGTTCCTGTTCTCAGGGGAATGACTTTCAGTTTTTCCCCATTAAGTATGATGTTGGCTGTGAGTTTGTCATATGTGGCCTTTATTATATTGAGGTACTTTTCTTCTATACTCATTTTATTAAGTTTTTATCATAATTGGATGTTGGATCTTGTCAGATGCTTTCTCTGCATCTATTGAGATGATCGTGTTATTCTTATTCCTCATTTTGTTAATGTGGTTGGTTTGTGGATGTTGGACCATCCCTGGGTCCCTGGAATAAATCCCACTTGATCATGGTGTATGATCCTTTTAATGTATCGCTGTCAAAATTTGGTTTGACAATATTTTGTTGAGGATTTTTGCATCTGTGTTCATCAGTGATATTGGCCTGTAATTTCTTTCTTTGTGTTATCCTTCTCTGATTTTGGCACAAGTGTAATGTTGGCCTCATAGAATGAGTTAGGAAGTGTTCTGTCTTCTTCAATTTTTTGGAATAGTTAAAGAAGACTAGGTATTAAATTTTCTTTGAATGTTTGGTAGAATTTTCCAGAGAAGCCATCTGGTCCTGGACTTCTATTTTCTGGGAGGTTTTTGATTACTGTTTCAATCTCTTTGCTTGTGTTTGGTCTGTTCAGATTCTCTGTTTTTATTGATTCAGTTTTGAAACTTTGTATGAGTCTAAGGATTTATCCATTTCCTCTAGGTTATCCAGTTTGTTGGTATATAGTTTTTCGAAGTGTTCTCTTACAATCCTTTGTATTTCTGTAGTATCTGTTGTAATTTCTCCTCTTTCATTTCTAATTTTATTTGAGCTGTCTCTCCTTTTTTCTTTCTGAGTTTAGATAAGTGTTTCTCAGTTTTGTTTCTCTTCTCAAAGAATCAGCTCTCAGTTTCATTAATCCTTTCTACTGTATTTTTAGTGTCTGTTTCATTTATTTCTGCTCTCATTTTTATTATTTCTCTCCTTCTGCTGATTTGGGGCTTTGTTTTTATTTTTTTTCTAGTTCTGTTAGGTGTAGTTTAAGATTACTCATTTGAGATTTTTCTTCTTTGTCTATGTGGGCCTGTGTTGCTATGAATTTCCCTCATGTGACCACTTGTGCTGCATCCCATAAGACTTGGTATGTTGTATTTTCATGTTTGTTTATCTCCAGATATTTTTTAATTCCCTTTTGATTTCTTCATTGATCCATTGGTTGTTCAGTAGCATGTTGTTTAGTCTCCACATATTTCTGAGTTTCCCAGTTTTTTCTTGTAGTTGATTTCTAGTTTTGTAGTATTGTGTTTGGAGGAGATGGCTGAGATGATTTCAGTCTTCTTAAATTTATTGAGGCTTGCTCTGTTTCCCAACATATGGTCTGTCTTTGAGAAGACTGTATATTCTGCTGTCTTTGGATGGAATGCTCTCTGTATATCTATTAAGTCCATCTGATCAATTGTTTCATTTAAATCTACTGTTTCCTTGTTGATTTTTTTGTCTGGATGATCTGTCCATTGATGTAAGTGGGGTGTTGAGGTCCCCTGCTGTTATTGTGTTGCCATTTGTTTTTCCCTGTAGGTCTGTTAACAATTGCTGTGTGTACTTTGGTGCCCCTGTGCTAGGTGCATATATATTCATAAGTTTTATGTTCTCTTGGTGGAATGTCCCTTTTATCATTATATACTGCTCCTCTTTGTCTCTTGAAGTCTACTTTGTCTGATATAAGTATGGCAACACCTCCTTTCTTTTGTTTGTCATTAGCTTGGAGTTTTGTCTTCCATCCCTTCACTCTGAGCCTATGTTTGTCTCTGGAGCTGAGATGTGTTTCCTAGAGGCAGTATATTGCTGGGTCTTGTTTTTTAATCCATCCTGCCACTCTCTGTCTTTTGACTGGAGAATTCAATCTTTTTACATTTGGAGTGATTATTGATATATGAGGGCTTAATACTGCCATTTTATCATTTGTTTTCTGGTTGTTCTGTGTTTCCATTGTTTCTCTTCCTTTGTAGTCCTGACTGCCATTTCATTTGGTGGTCTTCTGAGGAGGTTTTCTCAGTTTTCTCTCTTTCTGTGAATTGTGGCTCTGCTCTGGTTTTTTGTTTAGTGGTTACCATGGGGTTTGTATAAAAGATCTCGTAGATGAAGTAGTCCATTTTCTCATAGCCTCTTATCTCCATTAACCTAAGCAGGTTCTATCCCCTACCTTTTCCCGTTCTAAGTTATTGCTGTTACAATTTATTCTGTTTTTCATATCAGCTTACCACTAAGTTTGTGTTTATAGTTACTTTTGATGCTTTTTTTCCCTTTATCTTTCGAGTTATAATTGAGTAATTTGCCTCCCTGTTCTGATATAGAGCTGCAGGTTTCTAATTATGTCTGTTTATTTATCTCACTGCCCAAAGCTTTGTAGACCTTTGTCTTTTCTGGTGTGGCATCTTTAATTATCTCTTATAAGGGAGGTCATGTGACAAGGTACTCTCTCGGCTTTTGTTTATTTGGGAACGCTTTCATTTTTCCACTGTATCTGAAGGGAAGTTTCATTGGATAGAGTATTCTTGGGTGAAAGTTTTTGTCTTTCAGTATTTTGAATATATCATTCCATTCTCTCCTAGACTGTAGAGTTTTTGCTGAGAAATCTGCTGAATGCCTGTTAGGGTTTTCTTTGTAGATTATTTTGTTCTGCCTTGCTGCCCTTAATATTTTTTCTTTACCTTTGACTTTTCCCAATTTTACTATTATATACCTTGGAGAAGGTCTTTTAGCATTGATGTAATTCAGGGTTTAACTGTTGGCTTTGTCTGTTTGTAAATCTGGTGCTTTCCCCAATTTTGAGAAGCTCTCTGCTCCTTTATCTCTCCATTCTCCCTCAGTAATACCTATAATCCTTATGTTGCTTTTCCTAGCCGAGTCATGTATTTCTCAAAGAATTCCTTCATTTTTTAAAAATCTTAGCTCTGTCTCCTCTTCCACCTATAGAATTTCTGTATTTTTATTCTCTAAATCACTAACTCTTTCTTCTATAGTGTCAGCTCTGTTTCTTTGGGATTCTAGATTATTTTTTATTTCATTAATTGTGTTTTTCATATCCTGAATTTCTGCTTGATTTTTTTTATAGTTTCAATCTCTTTGGTGATGTGATTGATTTTATTCCTGACCTCATTGAACTGTCTTCCTGTGTTGTCTTGTAAGTCGTAGAGTTTCTTTATGACAGCTATTTTGAATTCTCTGTCATTTACGTTATAAACTACTGTGACTTCAGGATTGGTTTCTGGAGGATTGTCATTTTCCTTTTGATCTGGGTTGTTGCTGCAGTTTCTCATGGTGTTTGATGAACTAATATTTTGTCAGGGCATTTGTGGTAGTATTAGGTTGCAGAGTCCACTTGTTACCACTAGGGGGAAACAGCAGCAGAGTTTCTGGTCCCACCCCGTCTGCTGGAAGCTGTGGGGATACTATTGGTGCTTACACCGGCCAGGGAGCATTCAGGTGCTTGTGTGGACTGTGCTTGGTGGGTGGGGCTTCCTCCCTGGACCAAGCTAGGGCCACTCCTTGCAGCTGCAGTGTCACAGTGGGCCCCCCCCTGCAGGGAAAGTGATCACCAGTGGGCTAAGGGCTGCCGCCGCCTCTTCCTACAGTGACTCCATGGCGCATTCCCTCTTTCACAGCTCAGTGGTACTACGAGCACTTGCACAAGCCTGTATTTCCATCTCGCTGGCATATAGATCTGCTGCCACCTCTGCTTGTGGTCTTGCTGGCCATTGTGCTTGGTGGGCAGGGCTTCCTCACTGAGACCAAGCTGGGGGCAGTCCTTAGGGCCGCAGGGGCATGGTGGGCTCCCCCATGCCGGGAAAGCCATCATAGCATGCTAAGGGCTGCTGCCACCTCTTCCTACAGTTGCCCTGTGCATGTTCCCACGTTCTGGCTCTCTCTCCAGGCTAGAAAACATTCCTGGCCATGCACAGGGCTACTACAGGAGTGCAGGGAGTGCTCACCTATCTGCACCACTTCCTGGGGGCAGTCCATCCACCCTCAGATGTATAGCTACTTTTGTCTCTCAGGCATCCTGTTGTGCTGTGTGGGCTTCCTCCGTTGGTCAGTGGATGTTCATTTAGTTGTATTTACAAAGGCAGAGAGACAAGGGAAGAGCTCACTCTGCCATGTTGCTGACGTCTCTCTCCATTTTTCATTTTTTGAGGAATCTCCATACTGTTTTGCATAATGGCTGTATCAATTTACATTCCCACCAACAATATGTAAGGGCTCCCTTTTCTTCATACCCTTGCCAACACTTATCTTTTGGCTTCTTGATAATAGCCATCCCAACAGGTGTGAGGTGTGATCTCATTGTGATTTTGATTTGGTTTTCCCTGATAATTAGTGATATTGAGCACCTTTTCATATACCTGTTGGCCATTTGTCTGTCTTCTTTGATAAATATCTATTCAGATCCTTTGCCCTTTCTTTTCTTTTTTTCTTTTCTTTTTTGTTTTTGGTGAGGAAGACTGGCCCTAAGCGAACATCCGTTGCCAGTCTACCTCTTTTGCTTGAGGAAGATTGTTGCTGAGCCAATACCTGTGCCAGTTTTCTTCTATTTTTTTGTATGTGGGATGCTACCAAGCCTGGCCTGATGAGTGGTGCGTAGGACTGCACCTGGGACCTGAACCAGTGAACCCCAGGCCACCGAAGTGGAGCACATGAACTCAACCACTATGCCACTGGGCAGGCCCTCCTTTGCACATTCTTTAATGGGAATTTTGTGTTCTTTTGCTATTGAATTGTATGAGTTTGTTATATATTTTGGATATTACTCTCTTATTATCTATATAGTTTGTTATATATTTTGGATATTACTCTCTTATTATCTATATGGTTTGCAAATATTTTCTCTCATTATGGAGGTTGCCTTTTCACTTTATTGATAGTTTTCTTTGCTATGCAGAAGCTTTTTAGTTTGAGGTAGTCCCACTTGTTTATTTTTGCTTTTGTTGCCTGTGCTTTTGGTGTCATATCTAAAAAGTCATGCAGTGTACGTTTTTAACTAATGTAAGTCCACCTTCAGATAACGCTGTCCCACTTTAGGTGTGGTGCAAATAGCATATCAGTATTTCCAGTTCCTTCCTCCTTTCCCTGATGACGTTATCATTCATTTCATTTATCCATATGCTATAATCACCCAATACATTGTTATTATTATTACCTTAAATCATTACCTTTTAGATGCAGTAAGAATGATAAAAGATGTAATTTTAACTTCATTTATTCCTTCTCTAATTTTGTATATATGTGAATTTCTGACCTGTGTCATTTTCCTTCTCCCTGAAGACTTCTTTTAATATATCTTACACAGTGGGTCTCCTGGCTATGAATTCTTCAGTTTTTGTTTGTCTGAGGAAGTCTTTATTACCCCTTCACTTAAAAAAATTTTTATTGATGTATATTTGACATGCAGTATCCTATTAGTTTCAGGTGTATCTCATCGTCATTCAATATCTGTCACTTTTGAAGGATAATAACACTAGATATAGAATTTTAGGTTGATGGGTTTTTTTTCCCCCTCTAACACTTTAAATATTTCACTCTACTATCTTCTTGCACATGTGGTTTCTGATGAGAAGTCTGCTGTAATTTGTAACATTGTTGGTCTATCGGTAAGGTGGTTTTTCCCCTTTGTCTTCTTTTAAGCTTTTCTCCTTGTCTTTCATACTTTACATTTTGATTATGACCTGCCTATGGATAGATTTTTAGTATTTATATTGTCTGCTGTTGTGAGCTTCCTGATTTGCTCTGCTGTTTACTTTGGAAAATTCTCAGCCATTATTACTTAAAATTTTTCTTCTCTTTTCTTTTCCTTCTGGTATTCCAGTTATGTGTAGGTTGCGTCTTTTGAAATCATCCCATAGTTCTTGGATGTTTTGTACTGTTTCTTCATTCTCTTTTTTTCCTCTTTGCACGTTAGTTTGGGAAGTTTCTATGGACTTATCTTCATGTTTACTGATTCTTTCTCCAGCCAGTTCCAGTCTACTGAATAGCCCATCAAAGGCATTCATCTCTCTTCTGCGTTTTTAAAACTTAGCATTTCCTTTTGATTCTTTCTTAGAATGTCCACCTCTCTGGTTATATTACCCATCTATTCTTGGATGTTTTCTACTTTTTCCATTAGAGCTCTTAACTATTAATCATAGGTATTTAAAATTCCCTGTGTGATAATTCCAACATCTTTGTCAAATATCCGATGCTTGCTGTATGTCTTCAGGCTGCATTTTTTCTTGCGTTTTAGCATCTCATGTAATTCCTTTGTGAAAGCCAGACATGGTGTATCAGATAGTAGGAACTGAAGTCATAGGCCTATGTGTGAGGTTTAATTTGGCTAGAAGTTGAGCTGTATTTAATGTTTGCTGTAGCTGTAGGTGGCAGAGGCTTCAAATTCCTCTATTGTCCTTGGCTCCTCTGTTGACTTGGGCTTCTCTCTCCATAGAGAGTCTGTGTTTTGCGGCTCTTTCAGCTGTGATCCACTGTTATTACACTGAACCCAGTTGGTGTGGGGGACAGTAAGTGTTCCATAATCTTTTGATTGTCTCAATCTTTTATTAGCCTGTGTTCCTGGCTTTGATCTTCACAAAGGTTTCTCAGCTTATTTTCCCCCTTAGCTAGAGGGGCCTAGAGTGGGAGAAATACTCTTCCCCCAAGTGGGATACAGCTCTGTTAAATTCTTCACTCCTAGAGAATCAGTCTTTGGATAGAGTACGCTTTGGTCACAGTTGTTGCTCTTTCTCTCCCCGTGCTAGAACCGCAAGGGGATTTTTGTCAGCTCTTCACTGTGAGAAACTGGTAGGGTTTCTGGAGGTAAAGCCTGTGAACGTGTGTGGCGCTACCCTCAAACTGCAGCCCTAGGACTTTCTCCCCCTCTTGCTCATCTGCACTCAGCCTCCGGCAGTCCCTCAAAGTTGCCATTTAAGTGTTTTCTCCTAATGGCTTTTGTTCCAGGTAAGCAGATCTCAATTTCAACTCTCTGTATTTGCCTATGTGTCCTGATTTTGGAGTGGTAGTTTGTCCTATGACCTCACTTCTCTGATAAATCAAGAAAAGTCATTGATTTTCAGTTTTTCAACTTTTTCTTGTTGTAAGGATGGTAGTTATGAGTTCCAAGCTTTTTACACGTTGGAGCTGAAGTTACAGTCGTTTTACATGTGGAACAGACCTACTCATTCTTATTTTATGAAGACAATTATGTGAATTTTGCCATTTAGAATAAAATCTAAAATAGGAATAAAATAAAAACCCAATTTATTGCTTGTTTTTGGGAGTCAGATTTAATTTTATTAATTAACACATTTATAGAATTAATAAATTACCTAACCCCAGGAATTTGAGAGGAAATCACAGAGGTCTTAATTAACAATATGTATGTCTTGTACAGCTTTCTTAGTTCTGCTAGATGTCAAATGAACTTGAGTATTTTATCATATTATCTAAGTGCGTTAAACTCTTATGAATTTATCTTGGAAATTTCCTCTATTGAAAAGAAATACACTTTGACTTAAAAAAATGTCTTAGAATAAATGAGAGCATATTTCCTAATATAAGATTGAGATAAGAGTTAAGTAATAAAATGTAAGACTCAGAACAATTATTAAATATTGTATTTCAGATTTTATCTCATTCTAGTAGATAAGTAATTCCTTAGCATTATTACCTTATAAAAGCAGGATAGTAACATAAGTCAGATAGAGATAGACAAATACTGTATAATCTCACATAGACATGGCATGTAAAAAACAAAACCAAATCTGAACTCATAAATACAAAGAACAGATTGGTGGTTGACAGAGGTGGGGGTGAAATGTGTGAAGGTGGTCAGAAGGTACAAATTTCCAGTTACAGATAAGTTGGAGATGCGCTGCACAGCATGGTCACTGTAGTTAACAATACCGTGTTGTGCAATTGAAAGTTGCTAAGAGACTAGATCTTAGAAGTTCTCATGACAAGAAAAAAACATTTGTAACTGGTAGTGGATGTTAACTAGAGTTATTGTTGTCATTATTTTGAAATATATACAAATATCAAATCATTATGTCATATACCTGAAACTAATATAATGTATATGTCAATTATATCTCAATTAAAAAAGAAGCACAGTACGTATTGTCAGATGGCTTTTTTTTTTGCTACAATTTTAATTCTTCTTGGGCGCCTATTAGGTCTAGAATTTTGTTATCTTTGTCTTCTGTATTAGCAGTCTTTTTTGCTTTATAGCCTATTTATGGGTTTACCTGAAATAATCTTTGGCATATTTTCTTCTTGCTGAAAACCATAGCTCATGTAAGGTTGGTGTTGTAATGTATATTTATCCAAAAGGCTGTGTTTATCATTGAAATTTTCAAAGCAAATTTCTTCTCTATTATGTTTGGAGTAGGAAATGACTGGTCTAGAGATAATGACAAATTGAAGTCATTTTTGACCTATTTATAGCTTAAAAATTTATCCCCTATACCTGAATTTTGGTTTTCTGTGTCTTCAGCATGAGATAATAACCTCAGAATTACTAAGGAAAGCATTGAAATTCAACTTTTGTATTATCTGATTTGTTTTTCCCTGCTGAGTGAGATTCACCCTCAGCTAACATCTGTGCCAATCTTCCTCTATTTTTCCGTATGTGGGCAGCATGGCCACTAACAGAGCAGTGTGGGTCTGTGCCCAGGAACCGAACCCAGGTTGCAGAAGCGGAGCGCACCGAACTTAACGCTAGTCCACCAGGGCTGGCCCTGTATTATCAGAATTTTTTAAAATGCTAATAAATTCTTTCTTTTTTCTCCCTGGGGAGAAATAGACTCTGAATTTTTTTATTGGAGTTTTTTTTAAACTATATTTCTTAACCTTTTACCTTTTGTTTTCTTCCTCGTTCTCTTCTCATACCGTTTCCTTCTACTTTTCTTTGTTCTTCTCCCCTGAGTCTTCTCCCCTTCAGCATCCTGAAATAGTGTTAAACCACCCATCCAAGTCAGTAGGTGACCTGACAAAGTGACGCCATAAAGTCCTAGCTGATGTTTTTGCTGTATTTTGCACGAGTGATGCTTTTTTTACTGTCCTATAGAAAGTGAATACACTTGACCTTCTCATCTCTCCTTTCCTCAAGTAGGAACTCGAGTGGTTTTTTTTGTTGTGTTTTTTTAAATGACTCCTTTTTAAAGTATACTGAGGTGGATACAAAGTGGAAAAGTTTCTGCGAGACCAAAATTCTCCCCCAAACTTTGGGAAATGTCCACATTTCTGCTGCTTTTGCTTTGTTTTATGCTCACTAAGCATAAATTAATCACTTAATTCATTTAGGGCTGCCTCTCTTTCCCCCTTGCTTTTACTTTGTTTTGGCTTTTAACTATACCAGTTTAGGGTAGAATTTTGCTAACGTATTAAAATACATGTCTGCCAGTAGAGTCTCCTTTAAAGGCCTCTGTTAGTAATTGTGGATTTTCACAAGTGATTAAACCTGTAACAAAAGATATTGGTAAAGGACTTAATCTTAAAAGTACAGCTGTTGCTTTGACAAAATATTTAGCCCAGGTTATAGAAACATTTGTCTTTTCCTCAAGGTATTTTGCCTTAGAGCTTTCTGAAGTATTTCTTAAGAATGTGTATTTATCCCTTTAATATTTTTTCAAACCATTTTAGGGGACTAAGTATGTTTTGTTGTCTATTGAATAAGAGACAAGAAAACATCTTAGCCTTTACCTTCTCATTAAATACATTATATGTGCATGGTTTTAGAGATTCAGGAGAAAAATCGAAGACTTGAAAATTAGTTTTTGATTAGTGAAACTGCTTTATATTCCAAGATGCATTGAAGGTCCTAGTTGCTATTGCAACAGGATCCTGAATAAAAGACCTTTTCTCAGTTCTAAATGTAATCGTTGATTTCTGACTTTGTCTCCTGTTATCTTGAAAGATCCTGAATCCTTGCATTAGGAAGTTACTGATGTGGTGATAGCCATTTTCTTAACCTAACTCCATGTTTAGAATTATTTTTTAATTCTTAACTATTTTTTGTGAGGAAGATTGGCCCTGAGCTAACATCTGTTGCCAGTCTTCCTCTTTTTGCTTGCGGAAGATTGTTGCTGAGCTAACATCTGTGCCAATCTTCCTCTATTTTATATGGGATGCCACCACAACGTGGTTTGACGAGCACTGCTAGGTCCATACCCTGGATCCAAACCTGCGAACCCCGGGCTACCAAAGTGGAGTGCACGAACTTAACCACCATGCCACTGGGCTGGCCCCAACCTAACTCCATTTCTGATGACATCACACTTGCTGCTGCGTACTGATGTTTTGGTTGACAGACCGCATGTACAACAGTGGCCCCATAAGATTAGTACCATATAACATAGGTGTGTAGTAGGCTATATGATCTAGGTTCTTGTAAGTACATTCTATCATGTTCACACAGTGACAAAAACCTCCTGATGACAACTTTCTCAGAATGTAGCCTTGTTATTGAGTGATACATGACTGTATATGTTTCTCAATGCTCAAGGCCATATGATTTGTATGTGCTTGGTAAAGCAGTATATATGAGAAGGGAAGGGAAGTGAGCATCAAGTGGAAATCAGATCTCAGCATTGGTACTGGCTATGGTAAGATCAGCGGGAATCTCTGGTGATGCCTTTTGATATTATCTTGGAGAGATCAGTAGTAGTCTGGCTTCTTAGTACAGCTCACTAGACTCTGAACAGTGTCTTGGCTTATGATGATTTTTGGCCTGATAAATATTCAGGGATGTATTCTTTTAAAATAACTAATTCATTCAGAATCTAAGATAATTATTTGTTCATTTATTACTAATATTTTGTCTATGTAATATTTAAGCAGAGAAAACCCTTATAAATTGAAGACTAGCTATTAGATATTTGATAATACTCTATTTAAATTGGAATATAGAAGTTCTTTGGGACATAGTTTGCCTTCTGCCATTGTGTTTATCTAATAGAATTTGAACACTTTTCTTTGTAGGCACATGAGGCAACATTAGAAGCCAGAGCCAGCCCAGAGATGAGTGACCGAATACAGCAATTGGAGAAAGAGATTGCCAGGTACAAAGATGAATCTAGCAAGGCCCAGGCAGAAGTTGACCGCCTCTTGGAAATCTTGAAGGAGGTGGAAAATGAGAAGAATGACAAAGATAAGAAGATTGCCGAGCTGGAAAGGTAAGAAAAGGGAAGTGAACAGGGACTCACTATGTTAGAAATATTAAAGTATGCTTATAAACTATGTATTTCTGTGGCAGACTTTTTAAATATGTTTGCCTCTCTGAATTTAGATTCTTGAGTGCTTGATGTTACTTTATCATCTCCTTTTTATTCTGAGTCAGTTTAAATTCATTGTTGCAGTCTCTAAAAGGCAGCACAGAATGGGAATAAATTGGGAAGCTATGGACTTCAGCATCATTGATTGAAAAGAGAGAAAGTATTTCTTGATTAAGAAACTAAAGTTTTCTACCGGCTAATCAAGAGAGTACAAAAGCTACTTGGTCTTTAGTTATTTATTTATCTATCTAAGGAACAAATGAGCCTCAAGTTCAAGGAATTAATATTTTCTCATAGGTTTAGACCTTTTTTGTTGAGCTGATACTCCTTTGGGTTATGAATTGTTAGACTTCACCATTTGTGTTGTGGAGAAGCAGGCGATTACATCAGGGCATAGGTCAGAGTTAGAAGAAGGGGGTGCATCTTGAGGACAGTGTAGGAGACCTGGATTTGATTTTTGTGGAGCTCTGACTTTGAATTCTTCAAAATGAGCTGAGTTTGAACAGATCCAGTCAGACAGCTCTCTTGGAATTTTCTTTGTCTTTTTTAAAAAATTAGGGTGTTTCATACTAAAGATTAAGCGTATTCCTCTTGACCTCTTCTTTTACACCGTATATTTAAAATAAATTCACGGGTGCATGGAAACAGTTCTTCCGGTGGGACTTGGTTAATCACCCACGGTCTTCTGAACAGTCGGACTGTCAGTGACAGGATGAAGCCCCTAATCTGTGTGGCTCCTTGGAGCCTGATTCTTAGGAATATTTTATTTTCATGCTCTTGAAGGGTGGGAAGTATTTGACTCCTTTCATAAGTTTATTAAGTTTTAAATTTTCGGGTTACTTCAATTTAAGACTTGATATTTTCCCCAGAAGTTATTTTTTTCTTCTATTCTGTATCCGTAGAAATTTGATTTTCAAGAAACTAAAACAATGAAGTCCAACCCTCACAATTCTCCTTCACTATACTGAAAGTGTGAATAACTTTCACACTGTAGGCTGATTACTTACTCACTCATTTCCTCTTATTTTGATTATTAACTCTATTTATATTTTCTGGTTCTGGATAAGACAAACAGATAAAGTTCTTTAAGTCAAAATTAACAAATTACCCGAATCTCAAGATTAGATTTTGTGCGTTTTTTTATGCTTTTGTCCATGTTTGCACTGTATCTTCCCCCCTCAACACACACACACACACACACGCGCGCACACACACACACTTGCATGAATATGCACCTCTCTTTGCTTTTGTCTTGGCCTGAAATCAGCAACAGTAGTGTATAGATTTTAAAATACAATACTTTTGATGGATTAGTGACTTCCCACTAAATATATTTCAATATTTCAGAAAAGAAATTCCTTGATAAAGTTTCATTTTTCAGTTTGAGTTCTTGTATTAGAAATCTACATTGAAATTATTGCTTTGCTATTCCAGGCAGCTTGCTTGAAAAACATCTTGATTCATTTTTGGACCTAATACTGATTTTGGGAAATGGACATGATTTGAATGAGAGTAAGAAATAGGATTAAATCTATGTTTGATATCCAAAGCAACCACATAGCTTTTATTAGCCACTATATTTTTCATATTTTGAGAAAGAGTTCTAAATGATATACTCTCTCCACAGAATATAATTTATAAAGTTGAAAACGCACTATACAGGTTTGTCCTCTGGTCATGCAGCAGCTGTAATTTTGTTTTAGAATTTGTCGCAAAGTTTCTTGGTTACTAAAAAAAGAAAGTTTTTAAAACTCAGTTTTTGCTACTGGCTTTATAATTTGTTACTGAGCAACATAATTTAAAATAAGAATAAATAGTCAAAAATAGTTGGGATTATATTATACCTTTTGTTCCCAGATTTAGTACTGAAGTGCATTGTGTGTGGCTGCTGTGTTTCTTACTAACCGTTTGCTTCTTATGGTGCCATTCCACTATTTCCTGTGTGTGGGTGTCTTCCTGTAATATACTGTTTGAATTTCTTCACCTTTCTTTTGATTTGTCTCATCACGGTCCTGTTCTATTGGGGCTTCATGTCTGTGTGTTCGTATGTGTGTCTCCTCTTGGCCATATTCTGTCTCAGAATGCCGGTCTCCCGCAATTTGTACCTTCCACACCAGGTTCTGTCCCTGCACTGTCAGGGGTTTGTTTGGGACTTCCTGGGAAAGTGAGTGTTATGTAAGGCCACGGTTCTGTACTAGACTGGATTGCTACTGCTGGGCCTTGCTGGGCATTTTGCTTGATCAGAATTAAAGAACAGCTGTTTATGTGTTAGGTTGAACTGTACCTCTTAGGTACATTGCTTGTGGACAACGTGTGTGTTCTCTGGTAAGATTCTGTTGTTGTTGTGTAAAATTGTCTTAGTCTTTGTTCCAGCCTGTCTTTTATGTGGTTGTTTTATGCTTGAATGCCCTTGAAGGGGTAGCCCCTTGACTATTGCAACTAGGCCCACTGTCATTCAGGACGTACAACTCATTTCTGAAGGGTGTTCAGCAGCCTTCTAAGTGCAAAAATAAAAGCAGACTGTTAGAATCGTTGAACTAAAGGAAAGTCTTAGTGTTCTTTTAAAGTTTCTTAGTACTTCTTATGTAAGGATCTCCAGTATTAACAGATTTAGATAAATCATCAAGGATTCCTAAACCTATTCTTTGTGGTCTTGAGGAAAATGAATAGTCCCTTACATTGCTCTTAAAGAACAACAGTAGTTTCTGTTCAGAGATGATTTAGTGTTGTACCACTGTCTTCACCTACTGCAATTTTGGAAAGAGGATTGTGTATGCTCACCCATACATCTGCAGATGTAAAACATTTTCTCCAATTAAGTTTAATAAGTATTACTTCTAAAATCATATTCCATACTGTAGTGTATATCAGTGAAAGTTCAACCAGAGTGGCAGAACCAGTAGATGATATATATATATATATATATATATATATATATATATAAAGGGATTTATTGCAAGGAATTGTCTTGCATGATTGTGGGGTCTGGCTAAGCAAGTCTGAAATCTGTATGGCAGGCTGTCAAGAAGAGATCACTAGTAGGTTAGAACTCCTGCAGCCACAGGCCAAAACTGGTCCATAGAAGAATTTCTTTTCTTTTTTTTTTTTTTTTTTTAAGATTTTATTTTTTCCCTTTTTCTCCCCAAAGCCCCCCAGTACATAGTTGTGTATTCTTCGTTGTGGGTTCTTCTAGTTGTGGCATGTGGGACGCTGCCTCAGCGTGGTCTGATGAGCAGTGCCATGTCCGCGCCCAGGATTCCAACTAACGAAACACTGGGCCGCCTGCTGCGGAGTGCGCGAACTTAACCACTCGGCCACGGGGCCAGCCCCAAGAATTTCTTTTCTTTGCTAGGGAAACCTCAGCCCCACTGTTACAGTCTTCCCGAGGATTCAGTTATGCCCACTTTGATTATCTAGGATAATCTCCTTTGCTTAAATGGATTAAAGGCTTTAATTATATCTGCAAAATACCTTCATAGCAACGTCTAGATTAGTCTTTGATTAAGTGACTGGGCACTGTAGCCTAATGAAGGTGACACTTCAGGAAAGTCATCACCTAGTAGTTCTGGATAGTCTTTATAGGTCAGTTGAAAGAAAAAAATCTATAAAACTAGAACTAGGAATGAATGTCCTTTTGTAAGTATGTAGATGGGTTTAGATTAGCCCAGGAACTGAATGTGGTTGAGAATATTAGAGTTTCTATTTAAATTCATAATGAACAGTTTTTCTTTGGCATGATGTTTAAAATATTTAGTAATGTAGGCTGATAGAATTCTGATATTAGTCTGTTTTCAGACTCTTGAAAGAATTGTTCATTGTCTTCTGTTTCAGTCTTATTATTCCTTTTAGCCAAATATTCATGTCATGGCATAGCATAGCTAGGAGCATTATCTCCCGTGCCATATGTTGTGTTTGCTTCATAATTTTGCTTTTGTGTTTGTTTTACCTTTTTTTCTAATACAGAAATACTAATGAATCTGCAGAATTTGGTGTTTGCAGCAGAAATCTTCAGTTTACTCTAATACGAGGTTCATTTAGATTAGATTCAACATACCATTTAGAAACTTGTATAGTATTTAGAGAATGGCAGCCATCTTCTGGTTTTCAGATAATTTAGGTATCAAGGATTGCCTTTGAGGGGCTGGCCCTGTGGCCGAGTGGTTAAGTTTGCATGCTCTGCTTTGGCGGCCCAGGGTTTTGCCAGTTTGGATCCTGGGCGCGGACATGGTACCACTCATCAAGCCATGCTGAGGCGGCATCTCATATAGCACAACCAGAAGGACGTACAACTAGAATATACAACTGTGTACTAGGGGGCTTTTGTGGGGGTGGGGCGGGGGAGGGAGAGCAGGGCAGAGGGGAGGAGGAGGAGGAGGAAAGGATTGCCTTTGATTTATCAAAGTTAGGAATTTTTAGCGATCACAAGAATAATAGAATGTATTAGTGTGTAACCTCCATAATGAATAGAAAATGTAGATTTACTGTATTTCTCGATTTGGGGAATATAAAAACTGGGATTTTCGTGGATGTAGATTTCATTTTGGGGTATGTTTTAAAATTTAGTAGAGGGATTAAAAGATGAGAAGAAAGGACATACTTTCTTATAAATCTTTAATCTTTGAAAACCCTAAAGTGTTTTTTATTCCCTGTTCCTTTTGCCTGGTTGCTCTCCCTTTAAATATGTATCTTTAAAAATACCATTGTTAATAAGATTTATAGTTATCAGGCTCTTGAAAATAATATCCAATCTGTGAGTTTAGTTTTTCTCTGCACAACCCACTCTCTTCTCTGCCACAAAATGTACTCTTTCGTTCGTCATTAGTCAATGAATTAATTTTTTTACTTATGGAGGCTCTTATTTGCTGGTTACTGTTCTGGGCTCTGGACACATCAGGGAACAAAACAGATAAAATATCTGCTTTCACAGGGCTTATAATCTAGTTGGGAGGAGATGGACAGTAGAAACTAAAGATGTAAATGTCAAGTGGTGATGAATACCATGAAAATGTTAATGCAGAGTAAGGAGGTAGAGGGTGGGAGAATTCGTGTGGTTGCTGTATTTATAGCGTGGTCAGGAAAGACCTTCTGATAAGGTGATTGAGCAGACACTTCAAGGAGGGGCTCTTTTCTTTAGAAGTCCTCAGAAGCCCTTAAAAAAGCCTACTTGGGACAGATTCAGTAGTGTAGTGGTTAAGTTGGTGTGCTCTGCTTCGGCGGCCTAGAGTTCGTTGGTTCAGATCCTGGGTGCAGACCTACACAACACTCGTCAAGCCATGCTGAGGCGGCGTCCCACATAGCAGAACTAGAAGGGCATACAACTAGAATATACAACTATGGCCTGGGGCTTCAGGGAGGAGGGAAAAAAAAAGGAAGATTGGCAACAGTTGTTAGCTCAGGGCCAAATCTTCCTCACCAAAAAGCATACCTTAAAAAAAAAAAGTACTTTCCTTTAAAAAAAACCAAAAAACCTACTTTATTGAGGTACAATTTACATACAATAAAATGTACCCATTTTAAGCTTTTTGTTTGAGATTTGATAAATGTATACACCAGTGTATCCACCACTACAGTCAAGATCCAGCACGTTCTTTCACTGCCAGAGGTTCTCTCAGAGCACTGTGCAGCAGCTGTCTTCCCATCCCTAGCCCCGGGCACCACAGGTCTTAGAACCATTTTTTAGATTAACTTTATCTCAGGTTTTAGTTTTCTGCTTTCCTTTTTTTGTTTGGAGTTGAGAATAAATTATATTATACCAACCAAACATCCATTTTCTCGTCAATCCTAACACAGTCCTAAGTTTTGCAGTTTCCTGCAACTCCCAGATCCAGGAGTAGATCCTGATTCATTTAAGTCAGTCAAGGTAATAGAACTTTCTTTTTCGGTGACTAGTTACACACTGAGCCTATTATCCTTATGTGATTCGAGGGGAAAACTACAGAGAGGCCTCTGGGGAACAATTTTCTCATAAGGAAAACTTGCAGGAAGAAAGGTGCCCCCTTGTATAGATTTTTTTTATATACAGATAAGGAGGCTGAGGCCCAGAGAGATTAAATGACTGGTCCTGTATCACATAAGTAGGTAGGTGATAGCAGAGTTGTGCCAAAGAATTCCAGAATCTGTCTCTTCTACTTTTTCTCCTTTTGAACCTCCTGTGTTCAGTTTTCGTTGATGAACCTACCTTCTACAAGATAAGGATATAGACAAGCTAGATGATTCAGAGGCTGCTCACTTGAGGATCCTGCCGAGGCCAAAGGCTTTTCCCACATGCTAGAATGCCCTCTTAGAGGACAAATGCTTTGGAACTGGCATGTGAGTTGCTTTGCTGCCAGGTGCCAGTTTTTCCACGTCTGACTCCTAGCCATTATGTCACTTCGGACTCAGTGAAGAGATAGTTCTGGTCCCAGAAGATTAAGACTCCAATAAAGAGCAGCTATTGTCATTTCTTTTGTAGATGATGCTGGCAGAGGCATTCTTCCACAGCTTGTCCAGTAGCTAGAAGTTTCAGTGATGTTTCAGTTTAAGGTCTGGTTGAATTCCTGGGAAGTAATACTTAACATAATTAATGTGCACCCCAAGATGTAGGATTATCATAGAGAAGGGGCTTCTTGTTGAACTATGGACTCTTAAGTCTGGTCTTTTAGTTTTTGAGACCAATATTAAGTGATAATGGCTTGAGAGCTCATTTGATGGGAAAGCTAGTAGGTAATTTTGGATCCTAGACTGCCAGTTTGAGGTCCAAGAACTCTGATGTCGGTAGAGATATGAAATGGACAGGGAAAGCCAGGATATTGTACTGCTACTGTGACTATTCTGAAGAGAGCAAGAGGACCAGAGAGCAGTTTTGTTATTCATTCATACACACACACACACACACACATGAATATATAGACACACACATTCTTGGGCCAGTCTTGTAAGTAGTTAGAATGGTGGACTTAGTTTTCCCACTTTGTGATGGTTAATTATATTTTCTTTGCTAACCATCTTTTCCAGACCTCACCTAGAACTATTAGTTCTAGGCTTTTAATGATGGTTAAAAGTAAATTTTATGGACTAGCAAGAAAACCTAACCTGTATTTATGATATTGTTCCCAAGGGAACTACATTCTGATTTATAAACAACTGGCCTTATTTGAAAGAGTGGTACATGATCTGTTCATAAGATTTGGAGCTACTTTAGTTGATTTTTTTTTTTTTTTAAAGCAAAGGTGTTCCAAGTTTGCTCAGAATTTAGGCTAAGACTAGTTAGCTCCTGAATTAACTGTCTGAACTGCTAAACTGGTAACTTTTGAACTCATTTTGGTAAGTGAGAGGATTCTATACTTCTGTAGATCAGGATCAACATACTGAACTGAGCTTGAACACAAAGAATGAGGTCATTTTCCCATCATGTCAGGAGTGACATTTAATCTGGGGTATTACTTGCACGTGTGTATGTATAAGAGAAAATTTTGCTGGTGGTATTTGGAGAAATTAGGGAAGATAGTTGCTAGGCTTAAATCTTATGGCTCAAGGGATATTGCTTTTTGAGTTTTTGCTTTGCTTTTAAAAATTACTAGTGTCTGAAATGTTATGTAATGAAAATGGAGTTGTTTTTATTTTTCATAAATCTTCTAAAATGTTTTGGCAAACTTGAGCTAGTTTAGAGGATGATATTTCCAATCTTTGGTTTGATAGTCTTAGTAGAATTAACTGTTTTCTTAAAAAATGGACCTCAAAATTAGAAGATGAATGCTTTTTTTCCTGTCTGCTTTTTCTTATTCTTTTCTCTTTGACTAAAATTATTTTTCCCCTTATTCATTTGTGGAAATCTAACCCCTTTTTAACAGTTATCTTTTGGGGAAAAAACCAAAAGCAACCTTTACTGACCTTCCTTATGTAGTAATTTCTCTTTTCTTTGTTTGTGCTTTTCTTAGAGTATCTGTCACATTCTGTCCTTGCATAGAATATTCTTATATAATTTAATGTAATTCATTGGGATTACTTTTTGATCTGCTGGTTAAACAGAGTTAGATAACCTCTTTCCTCTTTTGTTACAATGAAATACCAATTCTAAATTTTCTTTTTACATTTTAACGTCTCTGAAACTGGAATACATGTATAAATAATAGCATGATATAATTTCATTGGCATAATTTTTTTCTTTCTTAGTGATACGTAAATAATGGTTTATTTATTTAAGTTGACCTAAAAACTTTTTTTGGACCTTTTCATTGGAAAAATAGGCTGTTTGTGATTATTTTATATTGGTATCACAGTATATTCAGGCATCAGTGGCACAGTATAACCTGAAAATATAAACCTACATATTTAGTTTTCGTATTTGTAAATATTTTTCCATAAAGAAAGCTTGAATTGATATTCAACTTAATGTCTTCAAAGATCTTCCATATAGAAATGAATATTAAGCTGGTTTATCTCTTTGGCATAATCTAGTATACAATTCATGAGGAAAAGGGTTCCTTAGAGAAGAATTTCCTTACTTTTAAATTATAGTTGTGTCTTTGATCCATGAAGTACAGTGTCAGAGAATATGGTCTTAGTACAGTGAACTGAGGAGAAATGTTTGCTGCTGCTGTGGTGGTTGTGTGTTCTTCCTTGAGAGAGAATGGGCTGTGTTAAAAAAAAAATGAAAACTAAGATGCTGAGAGTATCAGAACTGAAGATGACTGCTTCTTTATCTGATCCTGCTTGCTTCAGCTTGCTTTCCAGGGAAGCTGCTTTTTCTTTCTTCTTCTTCCTTGATGAATTTCACTGATTTCATTTAAAAGAAGAATAAATTAGTTTTTTGTGTGTGTGTGAGGAAGATTGTTGCTGAGCTAACATCTGTGCCAATCTTCCTCTATTTTGTATGTGGGGTGCTGCCACAGAATGGCTTGATGAGTGGTGTGTAGTTAATTTAATTTAATTAAGTATTAATCAATTTTTTCCCCCATGGATATATCTGTGTCTTATATAAATCTATAGGAGATTTCAGGTAGTGTCATTGTTGATGTAAAATTATTCTAACTTACTGTGTCATAACCAACAATAATAAAAAAGATAATTGGGAACAAGCATTTAGAGATTGGCCTCTTTTTACTTTGAACATTGTCTGCATTCTGCACTGTTTTATATATGCCAAAGATCCATGGATTTTTGTAGATTCACTTTAGGAATCTGTAACCATCATAGAACGTGTGAGGTATGCCCAGGTGATATGTCAGCAGACCTACATTTTTATCCTGGATTTACCACATACTCACTGTGTGATTAGGAGGAAGTGTTTTGTTGCTCTGTTTTTCATCTCTTTACCTTATATAATGGGGATAATAAATCTTGTCATCCTTACCTTTCATTATTCTCAAAATGACTTTTGTAAATTCTCTTTTTAAGTACTGAAACATTAGAAAACATTAAAGTACAAATTGAAATGGTGCTTGCATTGAAGAAAAAACCTCTTGTTATAGATACTTAAAGTAAAATTTAGATCCTCAAGACAATCTGGATGGCACTGGCCATAAGAAGTCTAAATATTTGGAGGATAGTCTTCATTTCAGTGAAAGTGAGTAATTTGTAAACAGGTGACACTGCCTCTGCCTGTCGTTACAGGAAGAAGTAATGAGCATGGGCTGCACGCTGTGTAGCTGTGTTAAGCATAGCTGCTTGGCACCTCTTACTGCTGAGCAGTGTTGGAAGTGAACTGATGTTTATAGACCCACATATTCTTCATTATTGCTTTTAGAATGCACCATTTGGGGTGGATTTTAGTTATTTGGAATGAAAAATATTGGTTAAAATTAAAAAAATAATTATTCTCACATTTGAGAAAATTATCTCAAATTTGTTGGGAAAATAAGAGTTCTGTATTCTACAGAGTAACTGAAGCTGTCATTGCTTTTTTGCTTTTGCTCATGGATAACTTGGATCCAAGAAATGGAGCAGGGTGGGTAAAGGATTAGCCAAGGTGGGTGTGTATAAAATTAAGTTGACTAAAGTTATGAAATCACGATTAGCTGCTTTAGTGAAAAGGTGAGCAGCTAACCTTCTTCTCTTCTTTTCATTTGTGTTTAAGAAATTAGTTTTTTCACCCCCTGAGGGAAGGGTAAATTTTAGACAAATTTTTTTCCTTTAGAAACTTATATTAAGGTACAGTGGTGTAATCTAATATGAAAATATACTTATTGAGAGTTGAAAATCTAAAATTGCTAATTTTTAGTGCCTGTGCAGAATCTGTATGACTCCTTCCCCTTCTCTAATCCTGTGCTTTATGTTTTGTCTGTCTGTGAATAATATTATTTCCAAATATTGTCCTTATTAATTCTTTCTAACTTTCTCTTTCACATTTTCTTCCTGGATTTGCCGTTTCCTTCAGTCTCACCTCAAGGTCAGTATGCTTGTACTAAAACAAAGATATGTAATAGAGCATTGTATACTAACCTTATCTTGAACTCTAATAAGGAACTGATGTGATAGAACTTATTCCTGGAAAGAGAAGTCTAGAAATCTAGTTATGGTTGCATAAAATGGCAGGAGTTTTAGGTTTATCAGAAGAGTAGATTCAAAGTTCTGTGCTTCAAAAGATGGTGAGAGTAGTCACAAAGCAAGAATCAGACTGACCAGGGTTTGACTGAGAGAGAAATTAAGATGAAAGGAGCAACCAGGGGAATGAGGAGAAAAAATATATATTTTTAATTCAATTAAAATTTCATAAAGACATTCTGGCTATTATGTTAGATTAGCAGGGTCGATGCAGCATGAATGATGGAGGGCAAGTTGCCACAGTCTGTGGATTTGTATAGGAACCTTTGAATTATTTCACATATGCAAACTTACACACGCACACCCCCTTTATATTTTGGGTTTGTTTTGTGATTCTGCTGAATGATAGGCTAATGATAACAAAACCAATCACCGTGCTGTCTTTTGTGCCAGGGGTGCTACGGGGGAGGTTGTACAGGTTTTGTTTCAACTGATCTTCAGCAAGTGTGTGGAGGGGTTTATTATTTCCACTTTGTAGGTGAATAACATAACTTCAGAACCCATTAAATAACTTGTCTATCTTCATTAGTAAGTAAATTAGTAAGAGAAGCTGGCAGAAAACAATTAGAAAGCTGCATTTTAAAAGTTATTTATTTTGAATATAAGCCCTGGCAATGTAAATTAAGGTGTGAGAATTTCTGATAGGCTTCAGAAAATGATGTTAATGCCATATGCATTTTACCTAGCAGCTATTTCCTAATAATAATGACATATATTTACTGTTTATAAAAGCACCTGTCTCTTTGATTCTCACAGCTAACATATGAGTTATGCAGGACAGATTGTTATTCTGAGGAGGAACTAAGATTAGGGAACATGACTTTTCTAGAGTCAACCAACTAGTAAGTACTTAGATTTGAAGCCAGATCTTCTTATTTCAACCTCAGGGCTCTTTATATTGTATGTACTCTAGCCTAGAAATTAGAGTATGAGCTATAGAGCCCCAGATTGCTTGAATCTTCTTAGGTAGGTTTCTCATCTGTAAAATTGGGATAATTATGTAATCTAAAATGTTGTTGTAAACATTGAATGAGTTAGTACAAATAGCACTTAGAATCGTGTCTGGCTCAGGGTAAGAAATTAATAAATGGAGCTATTATGATTACTCCTTTTTGCCTTTTTCATGGATTCCTATTTGATCAAGGATATCGTAGCGTGATGTCATATATTTCAGGTTCTTTAAAACACTATACTGTTCGTATTGATTTATACCAGTATTCATAGAAAGTGCAAAGTAGAATCCTAATGCAAAGTTGTGTATGTGTAGAAAATGAGAAAAGAGGACATATTTCTTCTGTAATGATATTTTAAGGCTCCACTTAACTTTTAAGGTGCTAAAATTTCTATTGTAGATAGAAAGATGATGTTGAGGCTTTTTTTGGAAAAAAGTTCTCTTTTCCGTTTTCACTCCCTGATATATCTTCTCAGTATTTAAATTTGAGGACCTAAACGATATTTCTGCAAAAGTCCCCTTATCTTTGACTCATTTAAAAATAAGCGATTTGTGTGGAGTGTGTGTTAAAAAAACACAATAATGGGGCCAGCCCCAGTGGCGCAGCACTTACGTGCACACATTCTGCTTCAGCGGCCCAAGGTTCACCGGTTCAGATCCCAGGTGTGGACATGGCACTGCTCATCAGGCCATGCTGTGGCAGGCATCCCACATATAAAGTAGAGGAAGATGGGCACGGATGTTAGCTCAGGGCCAGTCTTCCTCAGCAAAAAGAGGAGGATTGGCAGTAGAGGTTAGCCTCAGGGCTACTCTTCCTCAAAAAAACAAAACAAAACAAAACAAACACAATAAAACCCTTCTTTTATAATTACTTCTGCTAATCTAATTCACGGAGGGGGTTCTTCAGTCAGATTCAGACTGCCCTCTTGCTTCTCTCTAAGCAGATGACCTCTCCTGCTTTACCACGTGAATAGTTTAGAGTATCGGCAGTCTGGAAATTGATATTTTCACGCATCTTGACCTTCCTTTTGTTTCAGTGGAACTAATGTCCTAGCTCTTTTCCAAGGCTGCATCTTCCTTTTCTTTTCATTCCTTCTCTCTTAGCAGTTTTCAAAACCTTTCCTCATAAATTAAATTGTCTTCTCCTCATTTCTTTTCCACTGATTCTCCCAAACATAAAACATATCCATTTCCCCCATCCTTAAAGAAGTGTAAATAATCCTTCCCCCTGTCTTTTCCTTGGCTTCGAATGACTATAATATCTTGCCTTTACCTTTTACTTTTCTTTTCTGTTTACCTTCACTGTTTTTGAAAGAACTGTTTATGCTCGCTGCCTCCACTTTCACACTTTCCACTTATTTCCTGAGCCTATGCAGTTGGATTCTTTTCTCACTGCTGTGCTAAAATCGCTTCAGTGATGTGCTAGTTGCCCAATTCAGTGAGCTTGTTTGTCTTGGGCTTACTGACCTTTCTGGGGTGTTAGGTATTATTATCTCCCTTCCTTCTGGAAACTCTTCTTTCATAGTTTGTGTGATGTTGTTTTCTGTTAGCTCTCTTACCACCTCATTGACATTTTTCAGTCTATTTTGCTTTTCTTCTTTTACATGTTTCTTAACTCTTGGCATTTCTCATGTTCTTTTAAAAAATTCCTTTTTCATCCACATTATTGGTCACCTGCCATGTTAACAGCAAAGACTCAGTTTTATTTTGTTCAAATTTTTATGGAACCCCTATTTCAAATAAACTATACTCATAACAGAAAAATCTTACAAGTTGGCAATAAAAATAGAAAGCACAAATACTGCATTTTAAAAGTGATTTTCTACTCTAACTCCCATTTTCTACTCTTAAACATTTTTTTTCACATATTATAGTAAAACAGTATGGCTACCACTTAAGTAATTCAAAGTATGGCAAAATCTGAAAACAGTTCAGCTTTAGTAGAAAAATATCATGAAGGCTTTTACCTGTGTTTGAAGAACTTTTGTCTCAACTTAAGCTTCAAGTGGAGTCATATTTTTACTGGGAAATGGTATCGCTTTGTACCCTATTTTGTCTTTTGCATGATAGGTTTTGATCTAAGTATCTCTTAACAAAACCCTATGAAAAGCTCCAAAAGAACTGTCCATGGAAGTCATTGGTATATACATAATTCTCTGAGTTACAAGTTATGTTATTTATAATAGTAGTTGGTTCATTTTAGTAGCTTTTACTCTAGCAGTAAGTGTCATTAAACCATACTTATTTCTAAATAAGTTTATTTTCCAAGGAATAAAACAGGTTTTGTTTTTCCAATGGCAAAGATCGTTTTGGCTGTAGCATGTAAAAAAGGTATCTCTTCATTCCAGATTGAAATTTAATGCAGTATTTTTTTGTATATAGAAGTATTTTACCATTTTAATTATGGTTTTGCCAAGTCCAGTTGAGTAGGTCATCAAGAAAGTGTAATTTATTGATGGTTTGAGATTAGATTGAATGTTTGGATGAGTTTATCATATGACCTTAGGCAAGATGCTTAACCCTTCAGTCTTCGTTTTAGCTGCCTGTTTTGTGTTAATAGTGATGCTTAACTGTAGTGTTTATATTTTAGTCTCCACTTAGTATTTCCATTTTCCATAGATTTATTTGTTTCCTCTCTTCCTCCCTTATCCTCTCCTGCCCTCTTCTGTCCCCATTTCCCTTCAGTAAAGAGCAGAGAGATTTTATTTATAGTGATGATCACGTTCTCTATCCTTAAAACACATACATCGCTTTAGTTTCTGATCAATGACATTATCCCCAGAGAATGAATACAAAGAAATAATTCCATGGATAGATGAAAATATATGATTTGGTCTAGAATTCATCCATCCTTTTTATTATATAACAGCACATTTGGCTAAAGGCAGGACATTCAGGAGGTGAGGCCTATAAATGTCGTCTTTTCCCTCTTACAAATTGAGCTCAGTATTATTATTACCCATGTTTTATGTAGCAGTGACTGTTACAGACTTGTCTTCAAAACGAATGTTTGCAATCCGTGGGTAATTCCTACCAACTGTATTAAGACCAGAGTCTCTGTATTGTTAGGTAATAAAAGTTAAATACCTATATCTTGCTCACATATTTTCCTGTTGTTATAATCTCTTTCGTCTAGTTTGATGAAAGCATTCCACGTTGATTTTTAAAATCTAACTTAGTCAAATAACCATTTCTCTCATTGCACATTTTAGAATTTTTTTTATTATTGACTGATACTAATCACTAAAACCTCATAAGATGTCATTCACAAAAAGAGGTTTAACTGTATTTTGAAGGCGTATTTATTTTCTTATTTTTTAGCCAAAATGTTCAGAACTTTATAGGCCCAAGAGCATTTCTGACCCTATGGGAATTATTTACAAAGACTTTAATTTATAGGCAAGAGTTTATAATCTAGGGGAATGATCTGTTATTAATTCCAATTTTTGCTTCCACTTGTCATTCCTTTGGCTTTCTTAAACAATCTTAGTTGTGTGTATTTCCTTATTTATTTTCCTTTCAAGCAATAATATTGCGTAGTGTTTTTGTAATAGGCCACACGAGCACAGTATAGACACACCTTTGGTTAACTAACTTCTGAAATAAATATATTGCTATTTCAAATGATTCATTGGTAGAAAAAAAATGTGTACACAGACTTGTGCTGATTTGCCTAACTCTTCTACTGAAAAAGTATTGAGTTTCATGCTATCATGCATTGAGAAGTGGTAAAAGTTATTTTTCCAGATAGCAATTGTAGATAACTTCCTGGCATTCTGTAGTTGAGCTAA
The DNA here is from genome assembly GCF_021613505.1 of Equus quagga. Lineage (NCBI taxonomy): Eukaryota > Metazoa > Chordata > Mammalia > Perissodactyla > Equidae > Equus > Equus quagga. The sequence goes on from NC_060267.1 coordinate 56,104,668, forward strand.
AGATGGCATATTCAATAGTGAAAGGAGGAAAGACTAATTTTACAGTTAGTCAAAATTTGAGTATCTGTAGAGTTGCCAGATTTAGCAAATAAACATATGGAATGCCCAGTTAAATTTGGTTTACAGATGAACAATGAATAATTTTTTAGTATTAGTATGTCTTATAAATACTGAGATATACTGAAATATTATTTGTTGTTTATCTGACAAAATTAGTTTCTGCCACCCCCATCTTATTTTTTATCTCACTTCAAGTCAAATGGGAAGATATTTTCCCATTTTACAGATAAGAAAATTAAGTTTCAGAGGAGCTAGGGGACTTACTCTCAGGGTCATAGCTACTTAGTGGCAGAGTCTAGGGTACAAATCCGGTTTCTCTGATTTCATGTTCACCACATACTTTACTATCCTCTATTTCTTGTTCTGTATGTCCTTGTAAGGCCCAGAAACAATATGTAGATTACGTTTTTAAATATATGTTTTCTGCTCCTTGGAGAATGGGGATGGGGGTTGGATTAATGTGTTATTCTTAGGTGAGAATTGCCACTCCTTCGTCATTTCTATCCTGTTGTATGGGATGCTCCTTCAGTATTGACTGGGTTCGTACTACATTCTCAGCCTCGCTCAAGGAAAGCTCCACAACACAACTTATGTTTTAGGTATTAGGTAATGTAATTTATTTGGTAAGGTACTTTCAAACAGCGCTTCTCAAACTTTAACATCATACAAATTGAATGGAAGTTTGTTAAAATGCAGTTCTGATTTGGTGGGTTTGAGTAGGGCATGGGCTTTTGCATTACTAAAAGCTCTCAGCTGGTACTGATGCTGCTGATCCGCGGAGCATGCTTTGACTGGCAGAGCTTTAGAATACTGGCAATGAATTAACATTTTTGGAATTGATTTTCCCTCTTCTGTTTTTTTTAATTTACAAACATTTAACATTATCCCTGTTGATTTCCCTATACCACCAGCTCATATTTGAACTTCTTATGAAAATATGTTTTCCACTGGTTTCAGGATAACAAGGCCACCCTTTGCCTCTGTTAAAGGCCCTCGGTGGTGTCATATTGGCATAGATATGAGAGGCAAGTTAAAATTTCAGGGTGTTAGAGCAAAAGCGAGGTTTTCATTGGCACCTATTACCTTGTTATTTACATGTATAAAAACATGTTCAGCAGTATAAAAGAGTGACAAGAAATCGAGAGTGGAGCAAGGGGAGAGGAGTGAGTTAAAAACTTCAAAACAATTGGCTGTGAGGGTATGGGTTATACTTTGATAGAAACCTTCCTTCCAACTTCCAGCTTCTATTACCATGAATATGACTTCAAGGTCTCAGAATTTGAGATTGCGGACTAGGAGAAACAGATGAGGAAATCAGTGATCTTAACTGTCAGCTAGCAGATCCATAAATTGATTTAATTTATTTAGATACATATTGGTATTACTCTCTCTTTAAAAAAATATTAAGCTAAAGTGTTACCTATTGTTAGTGTTGTCTTTGTCAGTGAAAATAATGCATTTTATCCATTGAGTCTTGCCTGGGATTTTGGAATATAGTTGCAAAGATCACTAAAGCAGTTTACTTCTTTTTGCGAGCAGATTTCATATTTAAAGTACAAGTCTAATGGAATTGAAGAACTTGACCTTTGTCATAGGCAGGAAGAAATATATCTACTTAAATTTTCTTCACTTTTTCTTTATTCATTAAGGTCTTAGGGGTGTTTTTGTTTCTGTTGTGCTTGGTATATTTTCTGCTGATGGCCACAAAAGACATTGTTAAGATGCTATAACTAGCTATTTGGTTTAGGTATTAAACAATTCAGTGTTAGTTATTATTAGTTTCTAAATTCAAAAATCACTTAAGAAGTTTGTTAAACTTCTATTTTGAAAGTGGTAGTGAAAATTGATTCTCTTCAAATGTGTTTTGTAAATTGAGTTGAAAAGGAAAATTCTTTGCCGATGACTTTCCAAGAGAACCAGAAGCGAGGAATAATGGGTTTGGGGAAGTGGTCATGATGATATAGTTTGGAGATAATCAAAACAACTTTCGTAGAATATATTGTGAAAGGAAAACTCACCCCAGGCTATCATTACCTGATTTAAAGGAGATTAATTAAATATAAACCATAATAGCTTGTCTGTTATTATTGGTTCAGTTTATTGGTGCAACTTTAGGGCAAAGTCGAATTGCTTCTTTTCTGCATTATTGTAAAAGCTATCTAATTGTCCCCTAATTATGATTCCCCTGTATTTATTTCCCAAAACTTTGGAAATCTGATTATATTACTTTTCTACATAAAGTCTTACAAACTTAGGACAAACTACAAATTCCTTGCTTATTATGATGTAATTATTTGACTTTTGTTTACCTTTAGCTTCCTTTTTCTCTACGTGGTTCCTCCAACTTGAAGCTGTAGTCATACTGAATGTGGTTTCCCGGTAACATGACACATTCTCTTTTTCATCAGGGCTTTATTCATAGTGTTCTCCCTGCCGAGTAACCCCGGGGAAAGTTCATACATCACTTTCTAGGAAGCTTTTCCTGGTCGTCACCGCTACACCTACCGTCAGCCTAGGTTAGGTTCCTTTGCTCTATGCTCTTGTAGTACGTAGTACGTACTGCCTTTGCTTGGATGCCTGGGAGGTGTCTGAGAAGGAATTATTTTTATTCATGGAATTATATCCCTAGTGTTTGATAGATGATAGTGATGTTTAATCAAATATTTGTCTATTTAATGAGTAATGAAAATGTAAAGAACTTAGCAGACTGTCAAGGTTTAGGCAAATTTAGATTCTCTTACATTCCAGAGCCCATTTTCTCCTTGGGCAATGCCTTAAACATATTTTTTCAATTTGTTGGTAATCCTGATTCCACCTTTTGGTGAGATTAGTCTTCTTTACCTGTAACCTAGCATTTGGTCTAATTTTCTGGCAACCCTGTGACCTTGAGGTAATTTCTTCTGGATGTAAAATTTTTCCCTGACTCTTTCTGCCTAAAACCTTTGGTTTCTTTTTGAGCTGTCCACATAAAGTAAAAAAATAAAATAAAATAAAAACATAAAAAAATAATAATATCTTACATTTATTTAGTATTTAATAGTTTACACTACACTTTTACATTCATCATCGAATGTTAATGAAGAGACAAATTCTATGGAAGAACTAAAGGCTTATTCTCTCACACTCATCATTTCAAGTGGAGAGAAAGTAGTGTTTCAAAAGACAAAGTGCATAGAAATGCTACTAACTTTAAAGCAAAATTTTTGCATCTAGTAAACCGATGTTGTGAGGCATTTAGTTTTGAGAAAGAGCAGTTTGATTCATGAAAACAAAACTTTGTTCCATTTCTTTGTCTTTCTAATGCAAAGATCCCAATCTGTTTTTTCCTTTAGTTGATATGAATGATATCAGATTAATAAAAATAGAGATATTAGCACAGAAATCATGGAGTGAGGAGACTCAAATATAGATATTACTTCCATTTTTTTTTTTAGTGGTAACTGATTTTATTATATTCTCTGTGACTGTATCTTTCTGTGGATATTCAAGATGGCAGAAAGTAAAGATCTGAAATGTGACTTTTGGATATCTTATCAGTGTACACTTCCATCAGAGAATGAGTTTTTATATTACCATCTATGTCATTAATTTACTATTTAATTTTGAATAATTTCTCATAATTAACATTCTATGTTGAAGAATCATTTAGAAATTATTAAAAAAGGTTTTCACGGCCTATAGGTAGAATCATATCCAAATCACCCAAAAGAGAATGTGTGCTTTCAAAACCTTAAGAGAGGTTTGCACGGCTTTGTTTCTGACAATATCATTAACTATGGTCTCTAGCAAATCTTCGTTACACAAAACAATAAAAATGCCAAATGTTTTCATTAATTTTATAAATGTATAGTTGAGCTGGAAGGAAATAAGGAAATTTATACCAGTAAATATGATGCAAAATACAAAATAGGGTTTATCTCATGAAAAAATTGGTTTAAACATTAGGAAATCTCAAAAGCATGTCAATAAATTGAACATTCACTCATTCACAACTAAAACAATAGCAACTTTCAGCAGACAAGGAATAGATAAAAAGTTTCTACAGAAAAAACTAGCAAATACCTGAGTCAATCGTGAAGTGTAAAAAGCATTTCCTTTAGAATCAGGAGAAAGAGAAAGATACCCACTCTCGTTACTTGTTTTCATTATGGTTCTGGAACTTCTAGCAGGTTCAATAAGACAAGAAAAACGAGAGTGTAAAGATTGAAAAAAATCATTATGTATCATACAACTGTCTACGTAGAAAACTGAAAAGAATTTGCGGAGAAATTATTAGAAATAGCAGGAGCATTTACCAAGTTTGCCAGATATAAAATCCATATACAGAAATCAAGTGCATGTCTACATGCCAACAAGAAGGCATTATAAAATTTAATTTAAAAAGTATACCATTGAAATAATTTATTCAGGAAAAGTTCATCAGTGCATGGAACCATTAGATGAAACGTTGATGAAAGGTGAACTTTACACTCATAAGAAGCCAGGCTGTCACTACCTTAATTCACTGATGAATGAAAACCAGACATTTTATGCTTTCTGTTGTGAGACAATATGAAGTATACAACGCTGTTACCTGGTATTCTGACCTCAAAAGTTGAAACTGAATCTGCTCAAGTCTTTAAAGCTAACTTTCAGTATTCAAAAAAAGAAAAAGCAGGAAATAAAAAAAAAGTTAAATGATACATAAAGAAGCAAACAGGTGTTCCAAAATGTGAATCATTTTACAGAACAGCTGTCTCAGCTTCTTTAACAAGTCCGTGCCATTGAAGAAGGGAACAGGGGAGGAGGTGAGGGACTTTTCTCTAGATTAATAGAGACTGGAAGTACGTAATGAGCAAACACAATGCTGTGGACCTTTTTAGCATTCTGATTCAAACAAGCCACTGTGAAAAAAATTTTTTTTTGAGACAACTGGGAAAATTTGAATATGGACTGGATATTAGATGATGACAAGGAATGATTGTTAATTTTGTTGATAATATTTACATTGTTGAAACAGTACTTTTTCTAGAGTACTTTGTGTAAGGAACTGTGTGTAATGACATGATATGTGGAATTTAAAATGATGACAAAACATATAAGGTACCTAGGAATAAAATAAATGCAAGTCTTTTATCGAGGAAATTATAAAACTTTGTTGAAAGCTGTTTAAGGAGAACTAAATAAATGGAAAGATATGCCATTGTTAATGCGTTGAAAGATTCAAGAGCATGAAAGTGTCACTTCTTCCCAAATTGATATAAAAACTTCAGTGCAATTTCAATCAGAATCCCAATAGGCTGCTCTTGAGTTTTGGTTGCTGTGGTTGTTGGTTGGTTATTTTAGTAGAACTTGACAGGCTGGTTCTGAAATTTATGTGGGATGTGTAAAGAGCCAAGAATTGCCACAACAGTCCTGAAGAAGAACAAGGTAGGCAGGCTTTCCTTACCAGACACTATTGAGACTCCTTATAAAGGTATAGTAATGAAAGTAGTATAGATTTGGCATAGAAATATACGAAGATACCAGAGTAGAGAGCCATAAAACAGGCACACAGGTATATAGAAACTTTGTATGTGACGGAAGTAGTGTTGCGTTGTTAAGTACTGCTGGGACAATTAATTATCAATATATGTAAAAAGTCAAATTTTATTCTTACCTCATACCATACCACAAAAATGAAATTATAGCTTTACCTCATACCATACACAACATTAATTACAGGTAGATTAGTGACTTCACTGTGAAAGACAAAGTTAACAAAATTTTTAGGGGAATGTCTTTATGAACTTGGAATGGGGAAGATTTCATGAAAAAGTCAAAAGTTGCAAACCATAAAGAAGATTGATACAATTGAAACAATTACAATTTTTTAATTTTATAAATGATAACATATCATAAATCAATCAAAGAAATAATTCAAGGGCCGGCCCCATGGCCGAGTGGTTAAGTTCCTGCGCTCTGCTTTGGTCGCCCAGGGTTTCGCCGGTTCGGATCCTGGGCACGGACATGGTACCACTCGTCAGGCCACATTGAGGTGGCGTCCCACATGCCACAACTAGAAGGACCCACAACTAAAAATACACAACTGTCTACTGGGGGGATTTGGGGAGAAAAAGCAAAAAAAAAAAAGATTGGCAAGTTGTTAGCTCAGGTGCCAATCTTAAAAAAAAAGAAAAAAGAAAGAAAGCTTCTTTCCAAAAAAAAAAAGAAATAATTCGTAGATTGAAAGAAAATATTTATATAACAGGTCAAAGATTATTATCCAGAATATATTGAAGAATACTTATATCATTAAGAAAAAGATATCCTAATTGAAAAATGAGCAAAACACATGAATAGTTATTTCAAAGAAGTGGAAACATGAATTGCCAAATACTATGTGAAAAGATGTTCAGCCTCAGTAGTCAGAAACATGCATTTTAAAACTCAATGAGATATTTATATCTACCAGGTTAGTAAAACTTAGAAAGTCTGATAGTACCAAGTATTAGTGGATGTGTAGAAGTGTGGCAGGCACTGTTATGCATTACTAATGAGAAAGTATAAATTTATACAGCTTCTTGGAAATAATTAGTTAAGTTGAAAGTGTACCTACTAAGTGGCCTAGCAGTTTAGTTTCTAGGCCTCTACCTCGGAGAAACCTGCACAGGGATATCAGAATGTACCCAGCAGCATTGTTTGCAATAGTAAGAAAAACGGAAACAACCCAATTGTCCATCACCTTGGGAATGGGTTAAAACAGTTGTTGTATATTATTTTACACTGCAGTGAAAATGGAGGGGATAAAAAAATACATTACAGTCATTGATCAGTATGATTCTCAAAACATACATTGCAAAGAAAAAATAGTTTATTAATAACTTTATATATAAATTTCAAAAACATGCGAACTAAATGAAGGATCCATGTGTGTAGGAAAACTGTAATAAAAGCAAGGGGATTTTAAACCCCAAATTATGATATAGGTTATTTTTGTCTAAGTTTGGAGGCAGTGGAGTAGGATAGGACGTTTCAGAAGTAAATATAATGTTCTCTTGCTTAAGTTGGGTTCCCAGATGTTTGTATCATTATTTTCATATGCATATATATTATATACAGCCTTTTGAAAGTTTGCAATATTTAATAATAGTAAAATTAGAGTTGAATTACAAAACCTTTCTTAATCAGCCATTCTACTATTTTATAGCATTGATGTCAGGAGACTTGTTTGCATACTTCCAACATAAATCTCTGAATTGGTTTCTTTTTCCTCTCATTTCAAACTATCACATAGCTTTCTTTTGTTTTACGATTTCATTCTGCTTCATAAAGTACATGCTGAAGTATGTGTTCCTGAAGCATCACTGTTAATAATTTGCTCCCAGTGGTAGGAAAGAATTTGAAAGTGTTGGGAAAATTTCAAAGCAGGAATTCTTTGTTGGTTTCCAGCTGTTCCTTGGTGTTAGTGGTGTAAGTCTGTAAATAAATATTTTCTTTTCTATGCATATATATGAATGGCTTGATTTTTCTCCTCCTTATCAATAGGCAAGTGAAAGACCAGAATAAGAAAGTAGCCAATCTGAAGCACAAGGAACAGGTGGAAAAGAAGAAGAGTGCACAGATGCTAGAGGAGGCTCGACGAAGGGAGGACAATCTCAATGACAGCTCCCAGCAGCTACAGGTTAGAATGCAAGGAGAACCTGGAAGGGTCGGGTGAAGAAGTTTGATCCATGGCTGCATGTTGTTTTTCTCTTCATCTTTCTCCTCCTCTTTTTTCTCTTTCTAACCCTGCTTGCTGCCTTCCTCTCAGGCCAACTATTTAGCAATAAAGGAATGGCTTTAAATAGAAAAGGCAAGTTTTATTCCACAGCTTTGTGAGGACTCTTCAGCATAGGAGAAAGTTCATCTGGCTTCAAGTTGATCGCATGTAATTGGTAAGTTCACAGTCAGTTTACTGCGTGGGTTCTATTGAGGTTCAGGTGGTCAGCATAACTTTGCCATTTTCCTTCATTAAAGTGCATTGCTAATCTTGGTTTGTGTCTGTTTCACTTCCTTCTGGGTTCCGTTCTTTCTTTCCCTTTTTTCCCCACCTTTCTTTCCTCTCTCTTTCTTTCCTTCCTTTTTAAAAACTCAGTTTAGGGGCCGGCCTGGTGGCGCAGAGGTTAAGTGCGCACGTTCTGCTTTGGCGGCCCAGGGTTCGCCGGTTCGGATCCTGGGTGCAAGACATGGCACCGCTTGGCAAGCCATGCTGTGGTAGGCGTCCCACATATAAAGTAGAGGAAGATGGGCTCGGATGTTAGCTCAGGGCCACTCTTCCTCAGCAAAAAGAGGAGGATTGGCAGCAGATGTTAGCTCAGGGCTAATCTTCTTCAAAAAAACCCCCCAAAACCAAGAAAACTCAGTTTAGAGAGAATACTTCACAATCATACAGGCCATTTATACAGTACTTTTTTACCTAAATGAAGTGATAATTGGTATGTAAAACCTAATTATTCACAGAGTAAGTTAAACCAGGCTCAGTAACAATAGCAGCAGTGACTACATGGTAAGCGCCAATTATGTGCCCAGTTCTGGAAACTAGGCCCTGGTCACTCATTGTCTCTGACCTTCACAGTAGTGCAGTGGGGCAGATGGTTTTGTGCACATTTTACAAATGAGGAAATAGAGAAGTTGAATTTCTTACCCAAATGCACACGGCTTTCTAAGTAGCTCAGCCATGATTTTAACCGAGACTTCCTGGATCTCTAATGTGTCAGAATGAAGGTTTAAGTTTTCAAGAAGAATACCATTAACTTGCTGGAAATCTCTGAAACTCCCACTAAGACCACTAAGCCACTGCCAGGTTGTTTTTCTCTCGTTACAGCTTCTAACTGGGTATGATAGAGTGTTTATGCCACAACTGCATAATCATGAAATCTTTACTGGAGAGATTTGGAGGAGTTATCATCTGTTATGTAGAAGCCATTTTTAGGCTTTACAACAAATTCATTTCAGACATAAAAATTCGGCTTTTTAATTCCTTTTTTCATTCCTCTTTTATATAACTTTTATTGTTTATAAAATACATATTCTTTATAGAAATAGTGTAAATTTTCTCAAATGCACCAACTTTTGAAAAAAGCAGCATACCAGTTTTCCCTCATTCTTGCCAATAACAGTTGATACTGTCAATTTTCGCTTTCTCATTTTTTATTTTTTAGTGCCAATCTGATGTGGAGAAAGTATTTAATTTTTGTTTTAATTTATGTTTCTCTGATTACCAATAAGACTGAGTATTTTTTCTTCTCTTAAATTTTCATTTGTTTGTTAATGTAATTCAAGTTTCTCTCTCTTCCATGGTGGCTTTTTTTCTTGGATTCTTTGGTTAGTTTATCCCCATTTTGAGAACATATAAATATTTACAATTTTGCATCACTAAATGACAGGGATGCATTCTGAGAAGTGCATCATTAGGCAATTTCATCATTGTGCAAACATCATAGAGTGTACTTAACACAGACCTAGATGGTATAGCCTACTACACACTTAGGCTATATGGTACCAGTTTTATGAGACCACCATTATATAGGCAGTCTGTTGTTGACTGAATGAATGGTCGTTATGTGGTGCATGACTGTACCTATAAATATTTTAAAGTTATTCTGGGCTTTCATTTTTTCCCTTTACTTCTTTTTTTCTTTTTAGGATTGACACTGAGCTAACATCTGTTGCCAGTCTTTTTCTTTGTTTTTCCCCTTCTTCTCTGCAATGCCCCCCAGTACATAGTTGTATATTCTAGTTGTGAGTCCTTCTGGTTGTGCTATGTGGAACACTGCCTTGGCATGACCTGATGAGTGGTGCCATGTCCGCACCCAGGACCCGAACCGCGGAACCCCAGGCTGCCAAAGCAGAGCGTGTGAACTCAACCACTCAGCCACGGGGCCAGCCCCTACCTTTACTTCTTAATTTAAATTATTTTAGGTTTGCGGGCCGACCCCATGGGCTGGTGGTTAAAGTTCCATGCCCTCTGCTTTGGTGGCCTGGGTTCGCAGGTTTGGATCCCAGATCTGGACCTACTCCACTCATCAGCCATGCTGTGGAGGCATCCTACATACAAAGTAGAGGAAAGATTGGCACAGGTGTTAGCTCAGGGTGAATCTTCCTCACAAAAAAAATTAAAAAAAATTATTTTAGGATATTTTGTCTGGTGAGAGTCTTATTTTTTCTTCATTGCTAACAATTTCACTAGACTGTTTATAGGAAACTATTTCACTGCTTACAAGTTTGAGTTGGCATCTTTATACTTTATTGAATAATTCACATATTTCTAGGATTTCAATTCAAACTCATTTCTTAACTAGGATCATGTAACTTTTAATTATAGGAAGATTTATAAGGAAAGATGTATATGCCCTTCTTTGTGTTATGCCGTTAATTGTTTAATTTGTCTTGTTCCACCCCTTACCGTTTGAAGTTTTCTACTACTAGTCTATCTTTGTAAACTGAAAGATGCCCTTCTAGTCTTCTGTCAGTTGTTATGATAGCACCAAAAGTACTTTCATATGTAACCTGTCATTTCCTCTTTATACAATCAGGAGATAAGTGAGTCAGATTATTTATTAAATACTACATGTAGAGAAAACTAATTTAGAGTGGATGAGTGACTTTTCCAAGGTGTCTCAGTAAGTGATAGATATTAAAGTTATGAAAAACGATTGCTGATGGCCATATGCAAGATACACATGGATGTAATTCATTCAAATATAGTATAAAGAGCACTGGACTACAAATAGAATACTTTGGATCTGATCTTCTCTCTTCTACTAACTACCTCTGCTGCTTATTTAACTATGTTATTGCACATGACAACCCAGTGGTAGTGAGTATCTGTAGCACCCATATTGCGATCTCTAAATGTGATTTCCCACTAAAAGAAGCTAGGGGTCTTTGGAGAAATGGCTAATAGTAGAATTCATGGGGGATAGAATAGTAGAAAAGCCATTAATTGAAGATTTGTATTAAAAAAAAGTTATTACCTGAATTTTTTGTTTGTATTTTGAATTTTTGAATATACATTTGGGTCCATCTGTTGATGTTTTTGTGAAATAGGAGAAGTAAGGGAAGGAATTATTTTAGTACTTTCACAATAGGCATAATAATAATTCTAGAATTAAAATATATTCTTTATTATGTTAAAAAGAAATTTAATGTTTTGAAGATGAGTAATAAATATTTAATCTTTATCAGATGCCTCCTTGGCTTCCAAAGATTGATTCTACTATTCGTGTTAATAAACACTGCACGTGTTTTCTTTTGTTCGTGAAGAGTGAAACTTGGTTTAGTCTAGAAGGTTCGTTTCCATCTTTTGCTGTTCAGTGGCTGCCCGCTATGGCGTTGAGTCCATCGTGGCTGCACGCTTCCTGGGAGGAGGTACAGTTTGCCCAGAAAGCAGTAGACTACTTTTTTATTTACCTTTATTCTGAAGAATAAAATACATTTTAAAAAGTACATACACACGCAATGTAAACAATACATAGAAAGTGATTGTCTCAGGAGTTAGAATATTACTGGCATCCCAGAAATCATATGTATATTCCTTCCCAATCATTATTTCCTTACTTCCATGGGAGGAAATCATCATTGTGTTTTTTATTTCTTTTCTTTACAACCTGTGTGTATTTTAAATACAAAGTGTGGATTAGTTTTGCATATTTTTGATTTATGTAAGTAGAATCATTTTTCTTTAGTGACTTCTTTTGTTCAGCATCCAGTGTGAGGTTTTCCAGAGTGAGGATAGTTGCATCTAGCATTTGCACATTTATTATCCTTACTGTACCGTTATTTTTTTAAATTAAAAATCCCATGTTTTATCTTGAAAGTATTTTTTAAAAGTAGCTTCATTTCTTTCCAATTTTTTGGGTACTTCAGATGGAACTAAAAGTATTCTTTTTTGGCAGAAAGTGGGTTTGGAAATAAGTTGTTACTTTATTCTTTGTTCTTGGCTCAACACATCAAAAGTGTTCTGAAGAGATTAAACAAATTCCTTAGATATGAAATAAAAATGATACCCTAAAACGGAAAGAATACAGGGAATCCCACAGACTCTAAACATTGCTGTTGTTTATCATGGCCTTAGTTGTGAATACCCTGTCTTAAGATATCACATTGCCACTTGACTGTAGCCTATTTGTACCATTGTGTTTTGGACAGTTATTTCTATGATCTGTATTAACTAGTCTCAAACTTTTTGGTTTCAGAAGTCCCTTTACACTCTTAAAAATCATTAAGTCTCAAAAGCGATTTTTTTATGTGGGTTATAATTATCATATACGTATGCAGTTACTTAGTGACCCAGCTAGCCAATGTCTAGCTTTATCTGAAGATACATCTTCAATAATATAAAAATACATATACACAAGGTTATTTGCAGTCTTGTTGGTAATTGCAAAATATCAGAGACAACTCAATTGCCCGTACGTAGGAGAGTACTTGAATTCATTATGGTACATCCACACATTGGAGACTAGCAGCTTTAAAAAAGAATGAGGAAGATCTCTAGTGAACTGATAGGGAGTGGTTTCTGGATATCCCGTTAAGTGAAAAAGGAAAAAAAAAAAAAAAGCACAAAATACTATCTATAGTAGGCTATTCTTCTTATAAGAAAATACACAGGGCCAGCCCTGTGGCTGAGTGGTTAAGTTCTCTTTCTCCACTTCAGCGGCCCAGGGTTTCCCAGGTTCAGATCCTGCGCACAGACATGGCACTGCTCGTTAGGCCATGCTGAGGTGGCGTCCCACATGCCATAACTGGAAGGACCCACAACTAAAATATACAACTATGTACTGGGGGGAATTGGAGGAAAAAGCAGGGAAAAGAAGAAAATACACACATATCTGATCTTTTTTTGGAAAAGAAAGCAGAAAGGATAAGCCAGAAATAGAGAGACCAGTTTTCTACAGGAGTGGTTGGGAGAGGAATAGAAAGAAGGGGGAAATGGGATTGGGGAGAAAGTCACACTTTTCTTAGCATATGTCTTTGTATAGCTCTGACTCTTAGAACTGTAGTAATGTTTCACCTACCCCTCACATACTCTAAAAAACTAAATAAAACCAATCAAGATGTAGGGTGGAACCCCACAAAGGACACAAATACTAACAGATGAACTTGTTTTATAAATGAATAAGGTAATCACCCTCAGAAAGGTAGAGAAGAAGGGAACTCTCCTCAATATCTTTGGAAGACATTTTATTGACTGAACACTGTAATGCTAGAGACAAAAAAAAAACCTGTACATGAATATTGTAATCTAGTAGTAAATGTGTTTCTCACAGAAGATAAGTTAGCCATTCTGAAACCACTTTATACGTATACTAGAATTCAACAAATAAAGAAATATATTGTAGATAATGAGGGCTGAGTTTTTCATTGTTTGAGAATAAAGTATTGGGAAGACTTGAACGCTGTAGTGTTCGACTGGAATCAGATACTAGGATGAACTCATGGTATTTAATTTATATGCAGATAGACATAGAGATATCAATGTGTATATATGCATATATACTTGCGTATATTTCCTAAGTCTGTCCGTTATGAGGGCTTAGAAGCAATAAGCATACTTCACACCCAGATTTTGGTTTCTATATGCCTTTCTCCGATAAAATGAACCAAGGCATCTTGGAGAAGTGGTTGATTCCAGGCTGGGGCAGGGGAAATACATGGTGAGCCTCAACAACCTTGTGGTTCCGGAAAGTAGGAAAGTGTTCAACAAAAAGATTGGGGGACTGTGGAAAGAGCATAGGAGCCAACCTGAAGGAGCTCCTAATGTCCCATGCTAAAACAATTTGAGTAAAAAAATCAATAATGATAATACTTGAGTTAATACATAGAATGAAATAAGTATCCATGAGTCCGTGCTGATAATAATCAAACACAGAAGTAAAAGGGGAGTAAGGACAACTCTTTCGTATGGAAGATTTCTAATTAATAAATGTAGAAGGAAATAGATTTTAAAAAATCACCATGAAGCAAATACCTCAGCAATAATTGTTGCAGACAAGATCTATTGATGGTTGTGAGAATTAGTGAATAAACATTTGAGGAATAACAGCACTTGCCTAGTCTCAAAATATCTTCCCCAAAATGTTTATTAACTATCAAAAGAAGATTGTAACTTTTCCGTGAGGAGACCTAGCAGACACCACCTTAACAAAATGATTAAGTTTAACATTGCCAGTGATAAGACATATTAACATCATGAACTCCTTGATATGATGCACTGAGAAGCAGACAAATATCATTTCTGTGTTATCCTTTCCCAAAAATACATAACCTCATTCCAATCATGAGAAAACACCAGACAAATCCAAATTCTGGGACATTTTGCAAAATAACTGAGCAGTGCACTTTAAAAATGTCAAGATCATGAAAGACAAGGAAAGACTGAGTGCTGTTAAAGATAGAGTGGAGGAAACTTAGAAGAAATGTCAGCTAATGAAATATGGGATCCTAGATTGAATCCTGGAACAAATAAAAGACATTAGGGAAAAACTGTTCAAATTAGAAGAAGATCTTTGTTTTGGTTAGTAGTATTGTACCAGTGTAAATTTTGTAGTTTTGATCTTTATGGTGATATGGTTATGTAAGCTCTTAACATTAGAGGAGGCTGAGTGAGGGATATATGGGAACTCTGTACTATTTTTGCAACTTTTCTCTATGTCTGTAATTCAGAATAAAAATGTTAATTAAAAATCATCATTGACTCTATATTTCCTTAGCAATGTTAATCTCCCTGACTTTCCCATCCCCTTAAAATAAATGAGCTATAAATTTCAAAAACATCTTACTGCCAAATTTAATGATACAGGATAGATATCTTGGGCTTTTTCCTATATCATTTCTAAATTCTCAACGCAGATATTATTGTGTACTCCATATTGTTTGACATCCTAAGGCCATAGTTTAAATTAGAATTTAGTTGAGCAAGTTAATTGTTCTGAAGACTTGACCCAATCTTAAAGCTATGATGATATGATAATATGGCTGTTATTATTAGAGTTGATGTACCTTGACTACTCTATATCCCTCCATATATTAGGTTTAATTTTACTCATTTTCTTTACACATACTTGATGTATTTCATTTATTCAATATAAATTTATTGAGTGCTTTCTAAATGTAGAGCTCTGCTGCTAAAGTTTGGTTATATAGTAGTGAAAAGACATGTTCCCTGCCCTTCTGGAGTATATTGTTTCATGGGGGAGAAAAATAATGGTAAAACTAAGCAAATAAGTAAGCAGAAATTATGGTAAGTGCTACAGGAAGATAAACAGGGTATTGTGAAAGATCATAGAGGAGGGAAAGATGATAGGCACCAAATTTAGAACTATCAGAGAAGGTCTCCCTGAAGATATGACATTAAGATGAGATCTAAAAAAGCCATGTAAAAAGTGGGGGAAACCGTATTTAAAATGGAGGAAATTCCTAAGGTAAGGAACAGCTTGGCACATTCAAGGATCAGAGTATGGTGAATAAGGTAGAATATAGGCAAGGGTGGGTATTAATCATGCAGGACCTTATAGGCCATGATAAGAAGTTTAGATTTTACAAGTTGTAAAGCATTTTATGTCGAAGATTGACAGGATCTGATTTTGCATGTTGAGAATATTATTTTTTTGTAATATTTTGAGAATAGATTGGAATGGAATAAGAGTAGTTACAAAGAAAATATCTGTCAATAAATATGTATTGCATACCTACGTTGTGCTGCACAATTTTCTGTGCCAGAAATAGTAATGATATAAGACACACAAGATCATTCCTCCCAAGGAGCTCACATCATAGTAGGAAGCTTGTAGTAATAATGAAGGTGAGGGTTAATGATAGAGGTTTTTGGAGGCTCAGAAGAGAAACAGAAGAGAGGGTGGATTTTTTTTAGGTAAAGTGGTCAGGAATTTCTCATGGATTGGAATGTGGGCAGGGCACTAAAGGAGAGGAAGGAATCAGAGATGGTTCCCAGCTTCCTGGCTTGAGTAACTGGATATTTGCTAATGCTAAATAATAAGGTGGGAGAACCCTGAGAGTGATGATAAACAGGTTTGCCAGGGAAAAAGAACAGGTCCATTTTCAACATGTGAAGGTATCTGTGAGATATCCTAACTGAGATATTGAGCAAGCAGTTGGATGTACAGATTTGAAGTTTAGAAAAGTCTAAACTTAGAAAAGTCTAGTGTAATTAAATTAATTTTGGAGACTTGAGCTTAAAAATCATATTGAAACCCCTAAGAATAAGTGATATCATCTAGAGATAAGATGTTAACAAAAGAACATGGAATTAGAGCTGAGCCCTTAGGATCCTCAACATTTAGAGATAAATGTTGGGGAAAGTAGGAGAAGGTGGTGCTTGAAAGGAAACTAAAATGAGAAGTCCAGTTGAAGTGGGAAAGAAAAAGGAGAGAATGGTATTGATGCGGGGTCGGTGAGCCGAGGAGTTGAAAGAAAGATTTCTTTAGACTCTTAAGATCTGGCAGTAGTGCTCTTTTATTTAGAGAATAGTATAGAATAGCATGGGGACAGGACCCATGGGCAGTCAGAGCTTCTGCTGCCGCCGCTTCTGCTGCCCCCGCTGGCATGGGGACAGAGCCCATGGGCAGGCAGAGCCGCTGCTGTTGCCCCCGCTGGCATGGGGACAGGACCCATGGGCAGGCAGAGCTGGTGCGTGGGGACAGGACCCACGGGCAGTCAGAGCTCCTGCTGCTGTCCCGAGTTGAGGGTTAGGGCTAAATTTAAGGCATAGGTATGTGAGTTATCTCTTTACAAGACAAAGAATATGTAAAAAAGTTAAAACGGTATCAGTGCCCGTTTGGTCTGGCCATTTGGCGGTCCCACAACTTTTAGATAAGAATCAAACCGGATTGAGTAAATGGCAGAAGTCAGCGCTCAAATATTATCTTCAACTAAAGACAAAGGAGGATTGGGGGGGGGGGGGGGGGGGGGTCAGTTACATGAGGTTGCCAGGCAGTAACCAACTTAAGTTCTTGCCAATGGCATTGATTAAGAGCTTCTAGAGATAAGACCATCCCCCCTTCTTCCTGGCACAGAGAGGGAGGCATCTTCACAGATAGAGGTTTCCCTTAGAAATGTAAATGTTTCCCAACAAAGGGGCAAACAAATTCCACTCCTTGGAGCCTGAATCTCATCTGTAGTTTTAAAACTAACCAGCCTAAAAATCCTCATCATAAGCCATTTTAAAATTAAGCAGCCTAAAAATCCTCATCAGTATCACAGAAGGCAAGAGAGAAGATTGCTTGTAGAAGAGGGGGCAAGTACATTATGTTAATGCTGCTGGAGTCTGAGAAAGAGGACAGCATAGTTGACTGGTCTGATCCGGTGTACACAGTGATCTCCCCGGGCTAAGGTAGATAGATGCCCTCCATTATGCCTTATTGACCTTGGAGATAGTAGATATTCCATATTGATCCAGATACTTAGCCAGTTTTTCTGTCACACTCACCAAAATTCACTGCCCCTCACAAGAACTTTGGAATATCTTCTTAGGAGATATGTAACTATTTTAAGATGTGATTATGCAGTGGTTATTTAAAGTATTTCTAGCATGCTTCATACGTACTCACACTGAAACTATTTTACACTTCCGGTTGATATTCACCAATATAGGACGTGAATGATAAAAACAATGAGGCATATATTGTTGATGAGTCTTTCCTATTATCATGTTTTTCTGTTATAGTACCTCTTCTCTTGGTGTTCTGCGTTTAATTTTGCCGACCTTTGTGTCCCTTCCTCAAGAATTTAGCTCTATATTAGTTAAATTCAGTTGTTAGTTTCTTTAACATTTTCTCTAAAGCATTTTCACTCTAATGGCTAAATCAGAGTTTAGAACGATCAGTGCTTGTCCTCAGTAGACAGTATCGAGCACCTGTTGTGGAGCTGTCACTGTGCCGAGTGCCGTGAGGACAGAGCTAAGGAGGAAATGGTTTTTCCTCTCTGTGAACATTAAAATTGCTTGTTATAACATTCTTTCCTACTGGATATATCAGGAGGTGTGTTACAGTGCAATTCAGAAGCAATTGCTGTATGAAGAACTCAAGTTAGGTAAATCCCAGTAACAAAAGCCTCCTAAATAAAGCAGAATTTTAGCATTTGACTGATAGTGATTTGGGGATTAGAAAAACTCTTTTGAAAGTCTGCCTATCTTTTAAGGTTCAGATCAGCTGCTCCCTGCCTTGTGAAGCTTGCCTAAATCCTCATGATTGGAGTGAGTCATACCCTCTTTTGTAATTCCATTAGAGTTTGTTTCTGTTTTGATTTCAGGACTTATTCTATCTTACTTTGTATTATATGCTAATAGTTCGTGTGTTGTTTCCCCCATATACTTGAGTTTGGGAACCCTCTCTTGGTACTTTACACATAGTTGCTTCTGTAAAAAATGTTTATTGATTTCAATTGCATTGATAGACGTTAAAAAGTCTTTCACAAGCACCTTAGCCTGGCCTCTCAAGTCTCCCATCAACCAAACCCTTTAAGAATTTCTAACCTCATTTTTAGGTGAGAGACTCACTAGCCTCGCTGCTCTAGTCTAGACAAGCTGATAGCGTTGGTGTTCCTTGAATGCAGGTTATGAGTTTTCTAATCTGTGCTCTTCTGCTTCACAGTGTCTTTTTCCCTGTGGATTTTCAGTTTTACTACCTAAGGATTCTGGCTCAAAAGTAACCTTTGTTGAACTCTTCTACCCTGTTATTATTGTTTTATATGTTGTTCCTCAGCCTTAATGTTTAAGTATACTGTATTGTTTTATGTTTTTTAATACTATTTTATAGTTGCTCTGATGTGATTTAATCATTTTTCTTTTCCCTTTGTTTCTTTATAGATTGGCACCTCATCTAACAACTTGCCAATCTTTTTTTTTTTTCTTGCTTTTTCTCTCCCAATCCCCCCAGTACATAGTTGTATATTTTAGTTGTGGGTCCCTCTAGTTGTGGCATGTAGGACGCCGCCTCAGCTTGGCCTGACGAGTGGTGCTGTGTCTGCGCCCAGGATGCAAACCAGCAAAACACCGGGGCTGGCCCCTCTCTTCCCTTCTTGACTGGTTTATATCTGCCTTAGGTTAAGGGCTGTTTTTAAAATTTCTTTTTAGCCTTTCTTAATGTTTTCATAGACAGCTGTTCATTAATTACAGCTATAATGGTATAAATAATAAAAATTAAATTTAAAAATTGTTACAAATTAAAAAAACCTTTGTATGATAATATTACATTATTACATTTAGCATCCTAATATTCCTAAAATATCATAGGTTATACTGGAAATGCCTCACATATCTTAACAAAGGAAATGCTGTCGTCCGTTAGTTGAGAATATTTACCTTATATGTTTTTATTCTTTAAGCAGTAACAGTCACTTTGTCTTTTGACAAGACTACAAGTTTTAGTCACATTCTAATAAGGCAGAGTAGACTGAACTGGTGGAGGTGGGGGCTCATATCGATAGTGGTTTGGTGCTTTGTTTTTATTTATAATAAAGATAAGTATCTGAATTTAACCTTGGGAGAAGGTACTGTCAGGGAGATTCATGGAACTGCTGAAAGAACACTGTGGCTCTTGTAAGTCAGCTCTCCTGAGACCAGTGAATTCAGGTATCCTCGCTTTTTGGAAGTTCACTTTATACCACTTTGCTTTTACAAAAGACTTACATTAGTACCTACTTTCATTAACCGAAAGAAATCAGAAGATGATTTTTGCTTTTACGAAATGCTTTTGCACGTTTTTGCTTTATGCCATTTTGGTTTACAAAGGTTTTCATGGGAATGCTCTACTTTTTGATAGTGGAGGAAACCTGTATTAAGAATGAAGTTCAAAGAAATTGAAAACAATAGAAATACAGATAGAGGAAAGCAGCTTTACATATATTTAGGCATAGTCTATTCTTGGATGCAGAATCAGTGAAACATTTGTGTTTTTCTTTAAAATTTGATTTGTTCTATCTACAAAAGAAATTTCTTCCATTTGGGTAAAATATTTTCTTTTTCCTTTCTGAAATGAAAACTACTTATCCTTGCTTTTGACATTGGCCATAGGGATAATTATTTAAGAAAACTTTTTAAAAAATTAAGATGGTTTGACATCTTTTTAGAAACAGTATATGATGTGTCACTTACTAGATACCTCTAATATACTAATGTTCTTTTTTTTGTAAAAATGACTTTTGATTTCTTCTTAATAGACCTTCTTGACCCATTTAAAGATTTAATTCTATATAATTTCTTCCTTTTAATTATTTTAATTAATTTCTTGGCAAAACAAGGCGCTTTTTTTTTTTGAGGAAGATTAGCCCTGAGCTAACTGCTGCCAATCCTCCTCTTTTTGCTGAGGAAGACTGGCCCTGAGCTAACATCCGTGCCCATCTTCCTCTACTTTATATGTGGGACACCTACCACAGCATAGCATGCCAAGTGGTGCCATGTCCACACCCGGGATCCGAACCGGCGAACCCCAGATTAGCATTAGCAATCAGAGGAGACATGTCCCAATATGAGGGAAGCCCCATATCCTTGACCAAGTTTCTGATACCAGAGTTTTCAAAGTGAGAAACTGGCCAATCTGTATGGAATATTTGTACTAGATGCTCTCCAAAAGTTATTTATGTAAAGCATCATTTTATATGTATGGGTTCCCATTTCTTTAATGAAATTCATCTGCTTTTACTTTGGTTTTTAACAATTGAGTTTATAACAGTTCTCTAATGGGAGGAGATAATTGAGGGACTTTAAAGAGGAGGAGGAAGAAAATATCTTCAAATTTTAACACAAAGCATTTCTTTAAAATTAAAAGTTGTTGGTGTGTATCTAAATTGTGTCTCTGTTATCAGGCTAGCTTTCTTTTCTTAACATTTACTTCACTGATGCATCTGGCTTCAGTTTCTTTTTTCCCCACTAAGCTTCTGAGCAATTGGTAATTGAATTCTGCCATGTTGAATGATTTTAATGAAATCTTCTTACGTGTATTTGTATGCTTGGGGGATGGGGAAGAGGGAGGAAGAGTAAGCAGTGGGGTTGAGGGTGATAAAGAATTACTGTCTCTTCACATTAAGGATAATGGATAGCAGTTAGCATTAATATCAAACGTGTTAAAGTCTTTCTGGTAAGTGCTATTTACTCCAAAGGAAGCAGCTCTTAATAACTCAAATAAATGACCTCCATAACCATAGCAGTCTGAATTGGGAAAGAGATGAGTGAATGTGGGAGGCTGTGTTACCTTGGATAATCTGTGTAGGATCTGCAGTAACCTTCCTTCTGCAGCTGAACGAGGGAAAAGCTTAATAAAATGTCATTATCAAGTGATTTCTTTTTAAGTTACTGTATTACTGAGCCTTTTTTTCCTTTTAATTTTGAGGGAGATGTTTGAAGAGAACAAAAAATTAATTTTTAGTTGCTATTTTTCCTTTTTTCCTTTGCTTTCCTTGTAGAATGTTTGATTCGAAAGAAAGGCAGTGGAGACTAGAGTCTTATAGCTGCAGAGGTATATTAGCTTGATGTTGACAGCTGATGTCAAGCACAGTTCAGAGGAGTGTAATGGGGAGTCGTATGGAGTTTGCTAAAGGGTCCAGTCTTCTTCTTAATTTGCCTGAGTGAAGTTGCAGTTACAGCTGTCACAGTTTTTGCCCTAATCTCATTTGAGCATAGCTGTCTTCTTATTTAAGGATATGAGGAATTCCTTGATAGTTTCCCGTTTCCCCTCTCTCTCCCATCCCACCAAAACTAATCACAGAAACCTCCTACTTTGAACCCTGTCCTCTGAATGAAGTGGTCTCATTTGACCTGGGTTGATAAGTATAGTTGGCATAATAAGTAGTCTTCAGTACCTAATCCAGTGGTAGGAAAACTGGTCTGTGTTAGTTTTGAAGAGTGCAAACATAGTTTATAGCAGCTGAAGTGGAATTCTAAAGATACTGCTTTCATTTTAAGTGATATGAACTATTTAAAATGGTAAAAGATGGTCCCTTACTGTCTTCAGATAACTACGTCTAAATTTTGGGTTGCCCGAATTGGATAAACCAAGTGAAATATCCAAATTAGAGCAGGTAAAGGGAATTGAAGTCTCTTTCTCTGTTTAGTCTTTTCCCCCCAGGCTGGCAATTTAATACTTTTCTTCCAAATAATGAGTGCTAGAAAATTAACTCCAAACAGTACAAATAATTTCTTTTTAATTTTAAATTAAATTCTTGTTTTTGGCTAAATTTTGTGATTTTCCCCTATCTTAAGAATAGAATAAATTATAATGGAAATTCATGAGGGAGCAGGAGTTTAAAGAGAGTCTTTACTCAGTGGGGGCTAACAGGACTCTGAATATTTCCTTCTCATATTTTCTTAAAGAATGTATTGATTCCCAGAAGAAAGGAACTTTACTAAAATGTGAGGACTAAACGTACTAATAAACTTATTGATGTTGTATAGTTCACTAAACATTTGCCTAATAATTTTTTCAGTTGAACTTTGATTGGCATATTGTTGAGTATTATTAGTAGTAAACTACTATTGAATTAAGCTGGATTACTTTAAATTTTACCATAATCACAAGAAAACATCTATCATTAGAATTCAGTCCAGCTGCAGATTTTATTCTGAATAATTCCTGACAGAATGCATATTTTGCTTAACTCATGTCCAATGATATGCTGATCCATATCCCAATTTTGTAAAGTCTCCGTAATATTTGCCTTTTACATTTTAGGCGTGTTTACATATAGTGTCAGTGAGTTCTATTATTTTTTTAAAATTGATATCATGGTAGTTTATAACGCTGTGAAATTTCAGTTGTACATTATTATTTGTCAGTCACCATGTAAGTGTGCCCCTTTACCCCTTGTACCTACACCCCCCCCCAACCCCCACCTTGCTCCTGGAACCACTAAAGTGTTCTCTTTGTCCTTGTGTTTATCTTCCACATACAAGTGAAATCATACAGTGTTTGTCTTTCTCTGTCTGGCTTATTTCGTGTAACATAATACTCTCAATGTCCATCCGTGTTGTTGTGAATAGGATGATTTTATCTCTTTTTGTGGGTGAGTAGTATTCCATTGTATATATACACCACATCTTCGTTATCCAATCATCAGTTTGTGGGCACTTGAGTTGCTTCCATGTCTTGGCTATTGTGAATAATGCTGCAGTGAACACAGGGGTGCATAAGTCTCTTTGAATTGTTGATTTCATGTTCTTTGGATAAATATCTAGTAGTGGGATAGCTGGGTCATATGGTATTTCTATTTTTAATTTTTTGAGGAATCTCCATACTGTTTTCCATAGTGGCTGCACCAGTTTGCTTCCCATCAGCAGTGTTTGAGGGTTCCCTTTTCTCTATGACCTCTCCAATGTTTGTTATTTGTTGTCTTGGTGATTGTAGCCATTCTAATGGGTGTAATGTGATATCTAAGTGTAATTTTGGTTTGCATTTCCCTAATGGTTAATGATGTTGAAAATCTTTTCATGTGCCTATTGGCCATCTGTCTGTCTTCTTTGGAAAAATGTCTGTTCATATTTTCTCCCCATTTTTTAATCAGGTTGTTTTGGTGGTTGTTGTTGAGTTGTGTGAATTCTTTATATATTCTGGAGATTAACCCTTTGTCAGATATATGATTTGCAAATATTTTCTCCCAGTTGTGTTGTCTTTTTGTTCTGATCTTGGTTCCCTTTGCCTTGCAGAAGCTCTTTAGTCTGATGAAGTCTCTCTTGTTTATTTTTTCTTTTGTTTCTCTTGTCTAAGTAGATGTGGTATTCAAAAAGATCCTTCTAAGACCAGTGTCAAAGAGTGCACTGCCTATATTTTCTTCTAGGAGTTTCATGGTTTCAGGTCTTACATTCAAGTCTTTGATCCATTTTGAGTTAATTTTTTATGTGTGGCCAAAGATAATAGTCTGCTTTCATTCTTTTGCATGTTGTTGTTCAGTTTTCCCAACACCATTTATCGAAGAGACTCTCCTCCATTGTATGTTCTTAGCTCCTCTGTCAAAGATTAGCTGTTTGTAGATGTGTGGTTTTGTTTCTGGGGTTTCAATTCTGTTCCATTGGTCTGTGTGTCTGTTTTGTACTAGTATCATGCTGTTTTGATTGCTATAGATTTATAGTATATTTGAAGTCAGGGATCGGGATGCCTCCAGCTTTGTTCTTTTTTTTTCAGGATTACCTTAGCTATTCAAGGTCTTTTGTTGCCCCATATGAATTTTAGGATTCTTTGTTCTATTTCTGTGACAAATGTCTTTGGGGTTCTGATTGGGATTGTATTGAATCTGTAGATTGCTTTAGGTAGTATGGACATTTTAACTATGTTTATTCTTCCAATCCATGTGTGTGGAATCTCTTTCCATCTCTTTATATCATCATCTATTTCTTTCAGTAATGTCTTATGGTTTTCATTGTATAAGTTTTTCACTTTCTTGGTTAAATTTATTCCTAGATATTTTATTCTTTTTGTTGCAATTGTAAATGGGATTGCATTCTTGAGTTCTCTTTCTGTTAGTTCATTATTAGAGTATAGAAATACAACTGTTTTTTGTAAGTTGATTTTGTACCCTGCAACTTTGCTGTAGTTATTGATTTTTCTAGTGATTTTCCAATGGATTCCTTAGGGTTTTCTATATATAAAATCATGTCATCTGCAAACAGCAAGACTTTCACTTTTGCACTGCCTATTTGGATTCCTTTTATTTCTTTTTCTTGCCTAATTGCTCTGACCGAAACCTCCGGTACTATGTTGAATAAGATTGGTGATAGTGGGCACCCTTGTCTTGTTCCTGTTTTCAGAGGGGTGGCTTTCAGTTTTTCACTATGAGTATGATGTTGGCTGTGGATTTGTCATATATGGCCTCTATTATGTTGAGGTACTTTCCTTCTATACTCATTTTCTTGAGAGTTTTTACCATAATTGGATTTTAGATCTTGTCACACGCTCTGTCTGTGTCTATGGAACTGATCACGTGGTTTTTATTCCTCATTTTGTTAATGTGGTGTATCACATTGATTGATTCATGGATGTTGAACCATCCCTGTGTCCCTGGTATATATCCTACTTGATCATGGTATATGATCTTTTTATTGTATTGCTGTATTTGGTTTGCCAATACTTTGTTGAGAATTTTTGCATGTGTGTTCATCAGGATAGTGGCCTGTAATTTTCCTCCTTTGTGTCGTCCTTGTCAGGCTTTGTATCAAGGTGATGTTGGCCTCGTAGAATGTGTTAGAAAGTGTTCCATCTTCTTCAATTTTCTGGAATGGTTTGAGAAGGATAGGTAATACATCTTCTTTGAATGTTTCGTAGAATTCTCCTGAGAAGCCATCTGGTCCTGGACTTTGATTTTTGGAGGGGTTTTGACTACTGTTTGATCTCTGTACTTGTTACTGGTCTGTTCAGATTCTCTATTTCTTCTTGATTCAATTTTGGGAAGTTGTAAGAGTCTAAGAATTTATCCATTTCTTCTACCTTGTCCAATTTGTTGCCATATAATTTTTCATAGTATTCTCTTATAATACTTTGTATTACTGTGGTATCTGTTGTAATTTCTCCTCTTTCATTTGTAATTTTATTTACTTGAAAATTCTTTCCTTTTTTCTTAGTGAGTCTGGCTAAGGGTTTGTCAATTTTGTTTACCTTCTCAAAGAACCAGCTCTTTCTTTCATTGATCCTTTCTACTGTCTTTTTTGTTTCAATTTCATCTATTTCTGCTCTAATTTTTATTATTTCCCTCCTCCTGATGACTTTGGGCTTTGTTTGTTCTTCTTTTTGTAATTCTATTAGTTGTAGTTTAAGATTGCGTATTTGTGAGTTTTCTTGTTTGTTAAGGTGGGCCTGTATTGCTAAGAATTTCCCTCTTTGGACGGCTTTTGCTTCATCCCATATGAGTTGGTATGGTGTGTTTTCATTTTCATTTGTCTCCAGATATTTCTTGATTTTTCTTTAATTCTTCAGTGATCCATTGGTTGTTCAGTAGCATGTTGTTTAGTCTCCACATCTTTATCCCTTTCCCAGCTTTTTTCTTGTAGTTGATTTCTAGTTTCATAGCATTATGGTTGGAAATGCTATGAAACTAGATATAGCTTGATATGATTTCAATCTTCTTAAATTTATTGGGGCTTACCTTTTTTCCCCAACATATGGTCTATCTTTGAGAATGTTCCATGCAAACTTGAGAAGATATTTTCTACTGTTTTTGGATGGAATGTTCTATAAATACTGATAAAGTCCACCTGGTCTGGCTTTTCATTTAATTCCACTGTTTCCTTGTTACCTATTTATCCCCACGCTCAGGGCTTTGTAACCCCGTTCTTTTCTTTTTCAGGTATGAGGGCCTTCTTGAGGATTTCTTGTGGGTGGGGGGCTCTTGTGGTGATGAACTCCCTTGCTTTTGTTTATCTGGGAAATTTTTTTGTTCTTTTTCTTCCCAAAGTCCCCTTGTACATAGTTGCATGTTTTTAGCTGTGGGTCCCTCCAGTTGTGGCATGTGTGATGCTGCCTCAGCATGGCTTGATGAGCGGTGCCATGTCCGCGCACAGGATTTGAACCGACGAAACCCTGGGCTGCTGAAGCAGAGCATGCAAACCTAACCACTCAACCACTGGGCCAGCCCCCATGGGAAAGTTTTTATTTCTCCATCATATCTGAAGGGTATTTTCACTGGATAGAGTTCTCTTGGCTGAAAGTTTTTGTCTTTCAGAATTTTGAATATATCGTTCCACTGTGTCCTAACCTGTAAGGTTTCTGCTGAGAAATCTACTGAAAGCCTGATAGGGGTTCCTTTGTAAGTTATTTTCTTCTGCCTTGCTGCCCTTAACACTTTTTATTTGTTCTTGACTTTTGCCAGCTTTACTATTATAAGCCTTGGAGAAGGTCTTTTTATGTTGATAGTTAGGAGAACTGTTGGCTTCTTTCACTTGTATTTACAGCCCCATCTTGAGGTTTTGGAAGTTCCCCACTATTATTTCTTTGGATAAGCTTTCTGCTCCATTCTCCTTCTCTTCTCCCTCTGGAGTACCTATAGTCCTTATGTTGCATTTCCTAATTGAATCAGATATTTCTTGGAGAATTTCTTCATTTCTTTTTAGTCTTAGTTCTGTCTCCTCCTCCATCTGAAGCTTTCCTCTATTTCTGTCCTCAAGACTGCTGATATGTTCCTCCATAATATCAGCTCTGTATTCAGGCAGTCCCGATTTTTCTTTATCTCATCCATTCATCTCTAACATTTCTGATTGGTTCTTCTTTATAGTTTCAGTCTCTTTTGTGAAGAAGTTCCTGGTTTTGTTGAATCATCTCTATTTTCCTGTAAGTTTTTTAGTTTTTTTGTAATGGCTATTCTGAATTCTCTGTCATTTAGGTTTTGTATTTCTGTGCCTTCAGTATTGATTTCTGGGTACTTGTCATTTTCCTTCTGATCTGGAGATTTAATATATTTTTTCATACTCTTTACAGTGTGGATGTTTGCGTCCGCATAGGGATAGTATCTGATGGCAGCTTCCATTTGCTGCCTCTGGTTGTGGGTTAAGAGTTGTGTATTCTGAGGCCACTGCCATCTGAGGCTTGCTCACTCCAGCCCCTGGCTGCTTTTCCATCTGTGTGGTAGGCTGGCTGACTGACTGAACTGCAGCAGTGGGCAGCGGGGAGGGACGCTTTCTTTCCCCTGTGCAATCCTGAGGGTGTTCTTGCTTCGCCCTTGCTATATGCTCTGCTGGAGTTCTAGCTTGATGCAGACACTCCTGCAATAGCTTAGTTACCTCTGTGTGAGGCTTTTCCCTGAGCTGTGAGGTGACTTGGAGAGTGATGGTTTTCCTGCAGAGGCCTATCCCTTCCCCCTTTCCCTTCAGAGCTGCATGCAGTCTCAGGGCCACTGCCTTGTGGGGTGGAGAGAAGATTCCCTTTACCTCCTTCCACTTCCTCTGGGGAGTCCAGCACCTCCACCTTCAGACCTATGGCTGTTTGGGTCTCTTAAGATGTGTTTTGTGTTGTGTAAATGTCTTCTCTTGGTATATAAATGTCCTTTTCATTGTATATTCCAGGGGAGAGCTGACACCACCATGATGCTGATGTCACTCCCCTGATTTCTATTTTACTATAGTCAAAAGCTGTGTCTTTGTACAATAAGCTCTGTTATCCTAACAGATAATTTTCTCTCAGAAGCAGTTTTGATAATCACTGCTTTAATTATTCATTGCTTTATTGATAATCCAGTTTTCTTGTACTGGAACTGCACCCTAGGGTACTGTGATAACCATCTTCCAAGGTGGCCCTAAATCATTGTTACCGTCTGGTATTCATGCCCTTCTGTAGTCCTCTGCCACACTGTGTCAGGATTAGTCTGTGTGAACAACACAAGTGATGACTTCTGAAGCTAGATCATAAAAGACGTTGATACTTCTGCCTTGCTCTGTTGGATCACTTGCTCTGAGGAAAGCCAGGCCTCATGTTGTAATGACACTCAAGCAGCACTGGGGAGACGAACGGATGCCCCTTGACAGCAGCTATCAGAAACTTGCCAGTCATGTAAGTGGAAGCAGAGGACTGAATTCTGCCTGATGTCTAAAGTATAATCCCATGATAGACCCTGGACCCAGACTGTTTGACTAAGCCACTTTTGAGTTCCTAACCCATAGAAACTGTATGAGATAAAAAAGTGTTCACTGTTATTTTAAGCTGCCAAATTTTGAGGTAACTTTTTATGTTACAAGAAACAACTAATACATATAGTTTATATGCTAGGTATTAAAATGGTCTGCTATATGCTTGAATTTCTTTTCTTTTAGTCCACAGTTTAATTTTCTCTGTTGTCAGAAGAGTAAGTGCTATTTGAATTTGTTTTATTAGTGTTATCACCATAGTGATATTGATAACATGGTATAATCATGACCATGGTAACACTGCTGAGTATTGTTAGAGCTTTTGGCAGTATTTGCCATAAGGATTCTCACGTGTTTAAGTCATATTTGTGTGCTAATAGGCTATCAGTTAAGAAAAGAGTTATGAATTTATATAAAATGTCATGTGTTGTGTAGCCTTTTATAGATACATTTCAAATGTAAAAACTGTTCTGGCTATTGTCATGTTTTCCAGTTGAAATGTAATGTGAGCACATGTATAATTTTGAATTTTCTAATAGCTTCATTAAAAAAACTAAAAGAAAACAGATAACATTAATTTTAAGAATGTATTTTATTTAATCTGAGATATCCAGAATATTCCCATTTCAGCATATTGTCAGTATAAAGATAATGAAATATTTCACATTCTTCTTTTTTTTTGGTACTAGGTCTTTGACATTTATTGTTTAATTACAGCATATTTCAGTTTAAACCAGCCACATTTTAAGTGTTCAGTGGCCACATGTGGCTAGTGGTTTCCATATTGGACAGCAAAAATAATGTATTTAGCTGAAGAACTTAAGACTTTGATTCCAAGCCAGCTGCAAATCAATAATGCATGTAAACAATAGGAATGGTTTTTCTCAAACTTTAGTGTGGCATGTTATACCTCTGTTACACTTTAACTTTAATCTCTGTCTACATTTAGTTGCAGTAAGTCATCCTTCTGCTTTCTGAATGCCTCAGATCCTTCAAACCTTTGAAATATCCTAGGGATAGAAGGTACTAGGGATTTCAGAGGTTCTCTATCCATTTCTCTAGGATCACAGATTCAGAATGGCATGACTGCCTCATGATTTATCTTGAAGACTGGTGAATGTGGACTTTTTGAAAGAGAAAGTATAGTTAAGAATGTAAAAAGCGTATTCAGGGCTTTAGGCTGTACCTGGTATAATCACTGTCGCTATTTGAGCCACTGAGAACCACTTCCGAGGGGTTTCAGCGCATCTTACTTCCTTGAGCCTTGGCCTGAGAGCAGAAGTATCTCAAGTTGTGTTTCACAGTTTCTAAATTCCAGTAATTTGCCAGCTGACATTTCATTGGTTTACACGTATTCAGAGAACCTCCTGATAACTGATACTTCTGCTCAAAGTTCAGGCATTGAACAGATTAAAGATTTTTCTATTCCTTCAAACCAAAATACACCTTGAAGTATAGTGTAGATGAACAGTTTTATCAGTAGAATTGTGTGTCAAACTCTTATCACCAAAATCTACCCACTAGTATTTTAATAAGTTTGGGGGAAAAAAAGGGAAACTATTTTGCACAGAAAAGCGGATGGGGGAAAATTTTGAGAGCTCTTGGCTTGGTGCTGTCTCAGACATCTGCTATTGGGATTTTTTTTTAAGTATCTTTAGAATCTTCAGAATTATAGCAGAACTTATTACAATATATTGTCCCTTTAAAAAATGTTCTTATTGGGGCTGGCCCCATGGCCGAATGGTTAAGTTCATGCGCTCTACTGCAGGCAGCCCAGTGTTTCGCCGGTTTGAATCCTGGGCGTGGACATGGCACCGCTCATCGAGCCACGCTGAGGCGGTGTCCCACATGCCACAACTAGAAGGACCCACAACAAAGAATATACAACTATGTACCTGGGGGCTTTGGGGAGAAAAAGGAAAAAAATTTTAAAAATCTTTAAAAAATGTTCTTATTTTGAGTATCCCTTAGTTACCTAAAGAGTGGAAAGGAATTTCTCATCATAATTTTGACTCAGTCTTGCGAAGTATTGGCATGAAGAAATTCACAGGACTTTTGAATAAAAAACCGAAGAGTGCAATGACTTAAAATTCATATTTTTTCCCTTAAACTTTGTTTTGTCATTAGCTCTGTCTTGCGATATATTTTTCTAGTCTACTTTTCTCTTTCCACAATAAATAGTTAACCGATACGTTTAAAATATTAGTATCTGAAATAGTCACATTTATAACTATTTCCCAA
This sequence comes from Equus quagga, assembly GCF_021613505.1. Classification (NCBI taxonomy): domain Eukaryota; kingdom Metazoa; phylum Chordata; class Mammalia; order Perissodactyla; family Equidae; genus Equus; species Equus quagga. Next base: position 56,135,524 of record NC_060267.1, read on the forward strand.
GGTTCTCTTTATATTCTTATTAGTTTATTTGCAGATTATGTTATTCTTTTAATATGGTTTTAAATTTTATTTTAATTTTTCAGAAGAATGTGTATTTATATCATAAACAAAGTAAAATAATATTACCTGGCTTATAATAAATAATAATAATCCTATACCTCATTCGTGTCTAACCTTGATTCCTCCTCTCCTGAGACAACCACTTTCACCTCTTTTTGTTGTTTCTTCTGCTGTTTACTTCCTCCTTTCCAAATAATATTCTTATATTGTTATTTTATTATTTTTCTTATTTGAACATTGGTTGTCTATTGACTTCTTATCATGAATGATGAGCAATTAGCTTTTTTACACAAGCCACCGCATATACTCTTCTCTCTTCGTATCTTTCCAGTAGTCATATCAAGTTTTACATTACTGTGTCTAAGGCACATAATATTAGGATTACATTTCCTTTATTTACTTACAGTTTTGCCTGGTGGTAATAATTGCTTTGAGGTTTTTGTTTGTTTTATTAGTTATTTGTATACATATCACCAGTTTCTTCCCAAATTCCTTTCTCAAACTGTGACGTTTCTCCCAATAGTGTTTCTGTTGTGAAATACATTCTCCCTTATTGAATAACATCAGGTAATCCATACATCCCCTTTTGTTCTTGGAAACGTCTTTCCTCAGGTTTCTATCCTCTGCTCCAAACTGTACTTATTTTCCAGGCTTGCTGTCACCCTCAAGGTTCCCTTTACCACTTGCTTGTGCTAGATCCCCTTTTTTCTGGATCCTGTGTCTTCCTCTTTCTAGGTTTACTTCTTCAACTTGATAGAGTACATCCCTAGTAGCTTTCCGAAAGAGTATGTAATGTAAGGTGAATTTTTTCAGACCTTGCAGTCTACCCTCACATTTGATGGATAGTTTTGGATCTAGAATTATAGATCAGAAATCACCTTTCCCTCAGAGTCTTGAAGGCATTACCGCAATTGGCTTCTGGTTTCCTGTGTTGCCATTAAAAATTCTGTTGCCTTCCAATTTTTTATTCCTTGTGGGTAATCATTTTTTTGTGTTTCTAATAGAACTTTTTAAGATCTTTTCTCTAGTGTTCTAAAATTTAGAAAAAATAGAGTACTCATATTATAATCTAAGTACAGAAGAATGCATTTAATCTTCATGAAAGAGTGACGACAAGAAAGAATAATTATAAATATGACCTAGCAGTGTGTTTAGGGCTCCAGTGTTTGTAGAACTGAAAGGTTCTGTTTATTTCTGGCATTGGTTCAATATTTTGTTAAATGAAATAGATTCAAGGTGTAGTTCGGTACAAAGGAAACTTACTTGGTTTACCTTGGCAGAGATCTCTTAAGATTCCCAAAATAAAACTGGGGCCAAATTTTGCTCACTAGGTGGATTAAGTAGTTAAGGACTTTGTTGATGAAGGTTTTGAGGGCATTTGCTGTTTCTGTTCTACTGTTACTATCCTGGTTCAACATAGTTTCCTTAGAGCAGATGGTTCCATAGTTAGTTTTACATTGAATGTTATGCAACTTATAGTATCTCATAAATATTATTTAACAGTCCACTCCTTTTCTTTTTATTTCTGGTTTCGCTTGGCTTTTGTTCTTTGTCCTTATTATAGAGAAAGATCTTGAACCAGGCTTTGCCATTATGTCGAGAGAACTTTTCTTAAGTAAATGGTCTTGCATACTGATGTCATCTGGTAGACTCTGGCTTTACCACTTGTTTCGAGGAAACCTTCAGTATGAAAACCTGCACTGAGAGGCTGGCCCGGTGGTGTAGTGGTTAAGTTCACACACTTTGCTTCAGTGGCCTGGGGCTCGTGGGTTCGGATCCCGGGCATAGACCTACACACTGCTCATCAGTCCATGCTTGGCGCCATCCCACATATGAAATAGAGGTAGATTGACACAAATGTTAACTCAAGGACAATCTTCCTCAAGCAAAAAGAGGAAGATTGGCAACAGATGTTAGCTCAGGACCAGTTTTCCTCACACAAAAAAAGAGAACCTGCACTAATCATCTGTATTACGACAAATTACTAATCATCCTCTTTCTGAAAAATGTCTTACTGATGAAGCTACAAAGCTGTTTTTCAGCCCATGCTGAAGTGCCGGTTAACCTGTTTGCTTGAAATTGGTTCCTGAGAAGTTGTTTGGAATAACTTTTTCAGCCTCACTTTAGGTTAGGATAACAGAAGCCTCTCAGGAGATCTCCTCCAAAAGACAGTTTGGGTGAAGGATATAAAAGACTGGATAAAAACATAATACTGAGTTATTCACAACAAGTTGATAATTGGTGTTTCTTTTTGCTTACAGCAATCTGTTATTCAGAATCCCATGTTACTAGAAATATAGTTATTTATTAGAGGATTTGCGAGGACTGAACTAACTGATCATACATAGCATCCATCCCTTTCTCCATAATCCTTCCGTTACGTTTCATTTTCTTTGACTCAAAATAAACTACCTTGACCTTTGTTTTTACTGGCATCATTCCTTGTCTCTCTGCCTGGCATCATTTTAGAAACCCTTACTGTGCTCTGCTGTTCATGGCAAGCGAACTGGAAACAGTAAGATTTTAACAAAGAGCATTTTTTGATATAGCTAAACTCCCCTGCATAAAACGGAACCTTACTTATGGGACTAAATTAGAGTATTTTGTAACATTGTCTCCAAGAAGAATGAAAACATCTAAAAAAAAGTAAACATAACATATATCACTGAAATGTGAATATTCTTTTTTCCTAAATCTCATTTTTTTTAATTAAGAAAAAAAAGAGAGCAAAAGATTTAATCAACTTTTTATTAGGAAGAATGTTAAGTAATAGATGCCGTTCCTTCAAAGTTGAGAGAAAAATCTGACTTGCCTTTGGCAGATTTCAAGTTCTAGATTCCTGAAGATAAAGTCATCAAAAAGGACTTTCTTGTAGCTTGCGCTTACAAAAGTGAACTACTATAGAATTAAATGAGATTTGCATAGATAAAAGACAAAATCCTTTGGTATCTTTTCCTTATATGAGTATTCTGAAAGTTGGGGAATGATTTAGCAAATCTTCTTCTTTTGTTTCATATATTAATAAAAAAGTAGCACTTTATTCTTTATCTCCTGGTTCTATAAGAATTCAAAGAGGAAAAGCTTCTAATAACCTGGTGAATCCAGTTCTTCATCCTACTGAAACACTGCTTCATTTATCCCTCATATTTCAAGATCTCCTATCTTATAGAATCTTAAAGTCCTGTAGGATTTTGTTTGTCTTTCTGATAGAAATCCATATTCATCTCCCCCAAAGTTACTTTTTAAACTTGTGTAGAATATCAGGGCTGGTAGGTTTTGGTTAGCCAGCTAAATTACTCATCCTTAGCCATCTTTAGTCACTTAGATCCAGTTATCATTTTTAGTTTTCTCGTGTGAGGTTAAGAGAAAACTTTGCTTTCTTGAATTCACTAGGAAAATATCCTTGTTCATTTTTTAAAAAATTACTTTGTCAACACATGTCTATCTGAGGATTATAATTTGAAAGGTCATGTTATTTACTTAACTTTTTCATCTAGGCTTAACTTTGCAAGGAAAGAGAGTGTTTTGGTCTTGAGTCTTATTACTTAGGCTTCATCAAAGCTGGCTTTAAGCCCAGTTTAGAGAGTAGTTCAGAAACAGCTTTGTGCTTTTAAATAATCAAGCCCTTGCTACCTATGCTGCCTAACACAAACAATTTTATTCTCTCTCTTACGGAGAACAAGTTGATCACAAGTTTCTCTTGCTTAACTAACTTGACCGTTTGCTCCTAATAATATGCTTCTTCGACCTCCTTTACTTCTTTCTTCCCTTGTTTCATTCTTTCCTCTGTGAAGACATCTTTCTTGGCCTGGGTTTACTTCTGAAGGGAGGAACATTTAGTAAGCAAATAGCCATTTCTTGATAAATAGGCTCTCGTTGGGTTGACTTACTAGTCTACTTCACCTAGTCTTCCATCGTTTTCCAGGACAGTCTCCGTAAGAAGGATGACAGGATTGAAGAGCTGGAAGAAGCACTAAGAGAAAGTGTACAGATAACTGCAGAGCGAGAAATGGTGCTAGCACAAGAGGAATCAGCCAGGACCAATGCTGAAAAACAGGTCTGCAATTTTATACAGTTACTGGCAATGCTGCTGGTTAAGCAAAAGGTAAAACCTAACCAGTATAGTTTAGGTAAACTATACATAATGAATGTTTATAGGGTTTCAAAAGCACTTCATCATGTGTAAGTATTTAGACTTAAATAACAATTGAAATATGGTTACATAAGAATTGACTCTTGTTAATGCAGGGGTCTCTGCATTAATAATTTGGAACTGATTTCATATATATTTATGTAGTATACACTCACATCTGATGAAATGAAATGGAACTTGTCTGTTTGTGATGAGACTGGGCATAAGCCTGCTTTTAAATGGAATGGGAAAACACAAAAATTTCTGAGTTCAAAGATGTTAATTTTAAATAGCAAATAGTTTATTTATTTTATACCCTGCCTGTTCAAATGAGCAGTTAAAGTTTTAACAAGATAATAGCAAGTATGGGGGACATAGATATCATGACACTTGAGAGTCCCGGATCAGCGTGTCTCAACCTTGAGGTTGAGCATCGGCTGATGCTGTTTGTTTGTATATTTTTCTACATCTTTTTAGATCCCCATACTCTTGCTTTTAACTTTTTATTAGGAAGAATAACTAAAGATGAGAGATGTGATGGAAGAAATAATTTTGACAAATGAAGGCGCTAATCTCATTTCCCATTTTGAGAGTGTGATTTGAGGTTTTGAATCTACTGCACACAGATTCATGATATTTAATTTTTTCAGGGATTGTTTCTTTTCTGTTTCTTTGTTGGAGAAGTATAAATGCTAAACAGGTAAAGAGAGTCCCGTGAGAGGGTAACGTGAATCTTTTGGGGAAGCCCTTGATCAGACCGTCATTGCTCTTGTGAGTTAAGATGGTTGCATCACAAGGAAGAGGGGTACATGTCCAAAGCAGACGTATTGTAGTATGCACCATGAGGGGTCCCTTTGAAACTGTTAGATGTGAGGGTCTGGTTTCTTTAGAGTCGATTGTAGAAAGAAAGACAAACTGACATTTATTAGCAAAGCTGATGGAAAATTGATCTTTTCACAGAATGAGTATCTTTCAGTGCCCTGTTCTTAGATATATGCCTTAGTCTGCTTTCTGTTTGAGTATTTCCTAACGTACAGTTAGGTCGAGCAGTGGGTAGTGGAGAGCTGCAGAGAAGGGAAGGTGACGGCCATTGTTCCAGGGTGACGAGGGATGTGTTTTATCTTGATTCCTACCTTTTTCCTTTATTTTCAAACTGTTTCCTATTTTTTTTTGTTTTTTTGGTAAAGATTTCTTTCTGCTTTAGGATCATTATTTAGTGACAAGTCTTACATGTCCGAGATTGTGTAGAAATTTTGGCAGTTAATAATAGATCACGTCAATATGGCTGCTTTTATGTGCTCTTTTTAAGCTATTGTGTGAACTGGTTATAATTTGCTTTTTTTGTAGCTTCATTCATTTGTTCATTGACGTATTATGGACTTTTTTTAGTTTACAGAAAAGTTGAGCAGAAAGTATAGCGAGTTCTTGTATACTCCTTCCTCCACCTCAGTTTTCCCTATTATTAACATCTTGTATTGGTGTGATACATTTGTTAAAATTGATGAGCCAATATCGGTGCATTATAAACTACTTCATAGTTTACATTTTGGTTCATTCTTCATGTTGTACAGTTTTGTAGGTTTTGCCGAGTATATAATGTCAAGTATCCATCATTACAGTATCATACAGAATAGTTTCATAGCCCTAAAACTCCCCTGTGCTCTGTCTGTTCTTCCCTCCCCTATCTCCCCAGTCCCTGATCTTTTTTCTGTCTCTATAGTTTTGCCTTTGCCAGAATGTCATATAGCTGGAATCATGTAGCATGTAACCGTTTTAGACTGGCCTCTTTCATTTAGCCTCCACGTGCAAGGTCCTTCCATGTCGTTTTGTGGCTTGAGATCTTGTTTTGTTTTATCTCTGAATAATATTCCATTCTGTGTATGTGCCATAATTTGTTTATTCCTTCACCTATTGAAGAACATTTTGGCAATTATGTCTTTGGCAATTATGAATAAAGGTTCTATAAACATTCATCTACAGGTTTTTGTATGAAAATAAATTTTCAACTCATTTAGGTAAATACTTGGGAGTGTGCTTACTGGCTTGTGTGGTAAGACTATAGTTAACCCTTTAAGAAGCTGTGAAACTGTCTTCCAAAATGGATAAATATAATTTGCTTCTAATTGCATGCTTTTTTCTTTCCCTCTTTCCTGTTTATCTTTTTTCCACCATTCTGCTACTCACTGCCTATCTGAAGCTGTTGAGTGAAACATTGCATGAGACCAGTCATTTGGGCTTTAAGTGGTTGAAGGTATGAAGAAACTGCTTTATGTTTGTAGTTCTGAGGCTGTGTAACCTTCATCCACTGTCCCCCTGCTCTCATCTTCTGTTCATTTCTTATTTTTGTCTTTTTCTGTCTCCTAGCCCCCATATTAATTTTACTTATATATGTATTAATTGTATGCACCAAGATAATCTACAAATATTTCTTTGAAATATATTAAATGAGTGAAGATTTTTTTGGCTAGGGACACTATTCTTATTATCTCTCTCAGGTCCAAAAATCATCTGTCTCTTGCCCGAGTTTCACCTCTGAGAAGAAATGACTCCCTCTGATACAAGGAGGATGTCTGCATCTTTTGATATCTCAAAGAGCAAAGTAAAATTGTTTGGCAACCATATCTCATTAAAATAAAATACAGAATCTTTTAAAGTTTAAGCAGGGAAAAACTGAAAAGAGAAAGGAGAAGATTTTTGGATGCCTTTGCCATATTCTTACCGAATCCCCTTACAATATCTTCATTCCTAATACATGCTGCTCTGTACTGAGCCCAAGCCCCAAATTTAGAGAAGTTTGTAATGATCCAGTGAAGGAAGGTGTCCTCTAACCTGTGTTGGCAAATAGAGAGATGAATGTGAATAATCTTATGGGGAAAACTCCAGGGGTTCTTTACTTTTGCTTTGTTCCTTTCCACATGGATTTTCTTCTTCTGAAACTTCTCTCTTCTTAGTTTTGGCAGATGTTGTGCTTTGTTGACTGTGAGAGTCCATTTTCTTAAAATGAGCATAGACTAGAATTTATTCTCTGAAACAATTCACAACTGTCAGGAGGTGGGGAGCAGTATCCTTGGTTCAGCAGTGCTGCTGTGACCTGAAGATTTTTGGAATGCTTTTCTTTGCACTTGAAAAGATTATTTTAATACCTTCACTGGTTTTCTTTGAGAGTAAATTTATTTTTTGAAGGAACCATTTGCAAATAGATTGCTAACTAAAGGTTTAAAAAATGCCTCTAACATATAAGACTTTTTCTTGTGGCTCAATAAGCTGGATTTATATCTATTCCTAATAAATATTTTTTATGTTTTGAACATTGATAAAGATATATCCTTTCAATATAACTAACATTTGCATGAGTTCTGATTTTTTTAAAGCTAATTTTTAATAGTGATACTCATTTTTCTCAAATTGCCATTGTTTGGCTTGTGTGTTAAGTGTAAATTCTTGACCTGGACGATCATAACATTTTACCTATGATTTGCTAGATAGTTATAGATTAATGAGCATTTTTAAGGACTACATGTTTTTTATTCTTTTTTTAATTTAGGTTTTAAAACTGTTCATTTACATATTAAAAATCGTGCATTCCAGTAATTAAAGTAATTTGAACAAAAAAATGATACTCTTGATTAAACTGCGTTTTACAGCCTGCAGAACACCTTGGGCCAGCCTGGTTTTTACTCTAGGTATCACTGTTGTCCCACCTAGCTTCCTACTTCAACATGCAAGTTCTTTTCCTTCTCAGCCAGCCAGACAGATGGGAGACGCAGGGATGACCTTTATTTTCAGTAGTTCTTGATTCTTTGATGTGAAAATGGGCAGCACAGTCATTTAAACTTGGTCCCACCTTTTTGCCTCTCACAAAGTTAAATAGCTAAAAGAAGTAAAGTGAGAAGGCACTGACTGTGGACTGTACAATGCATATTAGTGGCGCACATGTTATTATGATTCACCTACTTCTCCTGCTCAGTTGTTTCTTTTGAAGGCAGTGGAGTTTCCTCTTGCATATGTATTTTTTTCATTTTTGACTTAATCGAATTTCTCAATCTCACCCGTATCTGGTTCGTCAGACGTGGTTGCAGAGGGAGCAGAGCTAGACACATGAATGAATGGAGTTCAGTCTGTGCAGTGGCCGCCACTGAGTGTCCTACTTTTTTTATTCTTAAAGATTTATTAAATCCTCTATTGACTGCAAATCTCCCCAGTCAATTACACAGCAGTACTTTTTCGAAGAGAACAGGTAGCGCTCTGGCAGCAGCGCTGGTGGCTGGGTAGCCTGTGGAAGATGATGTGTCATGCTGGAACTGTGATCGTACTCCCCAGTCCTTCCAACTGCCATCTTACTTTCAGCTATCCCCAGAGTGGACAGTTTATTCTTTGGTTTTATAAGCATAATCCTGTACTGATGTGAATAATTTATGCTATGTTATATTTCCATCATTTTTTAATTCAATGACAGTAGTGCTCAGAAAATGAAATAATGATACTTCTACTTAGCTACCTTTTCTACAAACATTTGTTGAATACCTTGTATTTTTCTAGATGCTACACTAAACACTGGAAATAAAAAGGCAGTAGATATAGCCTTTGCCTCAGGAAGTGCGTAGTTTATTGGGAAAGACTGAAGAATGAACCTATAATTATGGTTCAATTTGATAAGTACCATGGTAGTGATCTCAATAGAGAACTTTAAGAATATTAAAGGAAGTACAGGCATGTAATCTGGATTGGAGAGCTCCATAGAAGGCTTTCTGGAGGAGATGGCTAATGCGTGTACTGAGTCTTAAAAAGAGTTAGACAAAGCAGAGGTGGAAGGATATTGAATGTATTACATGTAGAGGATCCAGCATAGGTACAAGCTGGAAGCATCCAAAGAACTTTAAATACTAGTGGTCAGTAGCTACAGTTCAGGATAGATACGAATGGCAAGATCTATGGGAGGAAGGGAGAGAGGAAGGGAGAGGGAAGTGCACACAATCAGATCATGCTGAAGCATGTTTAGTCTTATGTTATATTCCAGAATTTTGATTTTATATTCAAGGCAGTGGAGAATTAGTAAAGCATTTTAAGCAGAGAACAATATTTATTCATGAGTTTGCTTGCTCATTCATTCATTCAGCAGATCTTTATTGAGTATCCAGTGGTGCTGCGGTAGTCCTGGGTAATGTATCATGATGAACAAAGCAGCTGCGGTCTCTCCCCTAAGAGAACTTAGAGTTCACAGGGGGACACAGACACCAACCGACAAATAACATTTAATTACAAGTTATCACAAAGTACTATAAAGGATAAGAACAGGTTTTCTGCTACAGACAATAATCTGGTCGAGGTTGGAGAGGTTAGAACCTATTTTGGGTTGAGTGCTCAGAGAAGGTTCTCTGAGAAAGTAACATTTAACCTGGGCCCTGGAGGATGAGAAGCCTGCCATGTAAAGAGTGGGGAGGAATCAACACTGTGATGGCGGTAAGGTGGCAAAGAGCGGGATGTGTGTGGGAGCAATACAAGGGATCAGGGCCTTATGTAAGCAGTGGCAAGAAGTGTGTGTGTTTTTTTAAAGTGTTGGAAGCCATTAAAGAGGTTTAAGCAGTGCATGACACCCTCTGATTTGTGTTTTTATTTTTTTTTTTAATTTTTTATTTATTTTTTTAAAGATTTAATTATTTTTTCCTTTTTTCTCCCCAAAGCCCCCCAATACATAGTTGTATATTCTTCGTTGTGGGTCCTTCTAGTTGTGGCATGTGGGACGCTGCCTCAGCGTGGCTTGATGAGCAGTACCATGTCCGTGCCCAGGATTCGAACCAACGAAACACTGGGCCGCCTGCAGCGGAGCGCGCGAACCCAACCACTCGGCCACGGGGCCAGCCCCTGATTTGTGTTTTTAAAAGATTATTCTGGGGTCCAGCTCCGTGGCTGAGTGGTTAAGTTCGCGCGCTCCGCTGCAGCGGCCCAGGGTGTGGATCCTGGGTGCGGACATGGCACCACTCGTCAGGCCACGTTGAGGTGGTGTCCCACATCCCACAACTAGAAGGACCTGCAACCAAGATATACAACTATGTACCAGGGGGGTTTGGGAAATAAAGCAGAAAAAAAAAATTAAAAAAAAAAAAAGATTATTCTGGCTGCTAGTTGGAAAATGGATTCAATAGGGCTAAGAGTGTAAGGAAGAAGATGAGATGGATATTAGAGTAGCTGAAGCCAGAGGTCTTCAAACTGAGGTGCACATACACCTGGATGCATGAGCATTTTCCCAGAGGGAACCTGGGCACAGCTCCTCAGCTTCTAAACATGCTTTCCCCTCAAATTGATATGCCTGAGAAGGCACCTAAGATGTGCAGATTCTTTTTCCACTTCCCCTTTCACAGTTTTGCATTCCTCATTTGATGATATACACACCTCTCCTGAATCTTACTATTCTGTATTCCTCTGGGGAGGAAAAAAGCCTCTCGAACAATAACAAAGGCACAGTTCCAAATACTGTTGTTGAGGAAATGTATGAGAAGAGTCAGATTGTTTACAATTCTTTGTTTTGAACAGAATTGAAAGGCAGCCTGATTAAGTTGCCAGCTGATAGATAATTATAAGTGATTTTTTGTGATAGCCTAATATGTGATTTGGGGCATATGATTCTGAAGGAGTGTAAAAAATTGAGTTATATTACTATGACAAAACTCCTTCCATTCCTGTTCATTTCTTTATGTAAAGGTTTGTTAGTGCTTATGCCTATGAAAATGAAACATGCCATAGAATTGATGCTAAACCCTGGGTCTTTCTAGCAATAAGTAATATTGATCAAGGGTTATCTAAACTAATAAAAATAAAACTTCCATTAATCTCATTAAGATATATACATGTAATGATAAGATATATATATATTTTTTAAGATTTTTTAATTTTTTCCTTTTTCTCCCCAAAGCCCCCCGGTACACAGTTGTATATTCCTCGTTGTGGGTCCTTCTAGTTGTGGCATGTGGGACGCTGCCTCAACGTGGTTCGATGAGCAGTGCCATGTCCGTGCCCAGGATTCGAACCAATGAAACACTGGGCCGCCTGCAGCGGAGCACGTGAACTTAACCACTCGGCCACGGGGCCAGCCCCGATAAGATATATTTTTAATAAGATTTTACTCTTCACATTTAATAGTCTTTCAAAATATCTGATATTTATATTAGGTTTGGTTGATTGTATGTTACTAGTAATTATAATGATAACTCAATCAAAAAGAACTTTTTAACAGAGTTATGACCACAGGAAATTTTGTAAATTTCAAATTTAAATTTATTTACATATTTTTGTTGCAGAAAATACAAGAGCATCCATACAAACAGTCTAGCATAAAATAAACTTAATTAGTATGAAATTTTAGGGAGAAATGGAATGGAAACACTAGTCAAGAAGAAAAAGGCAAGTGTTGTGGCTGGTCTGGTGGCATAGTGGTTAAGCTCACACGCTCTGTTTTGGTGGCCTGGGGTTCGCAGGTTCAGATCCCAGGTGTGGACCTAGCACTGCTTGTCAAGCCACACTGTGGAGGTGTCCCACATAAAATAGAGAAAGATTGGCAGAGATGTTAGCTCCACAGCACTCTTCCTCAAGCAAAAAGAGCAAAATTGGCAACAGATGTTAGCTCAAGGCCAATCTTCCTCACACACACAAAAAAGAGAAAAAGGCAAATGTAAAAATTTTAATTAAGGAACCTTTTGTCTTTATAGTTTTTAAATAGATGGTAATGGATATTAAGTCACCATGGTATTTGTATTTCATTGGATACTTTCTCTTTAAAAAAGTGATGCTTTTTAAAAAAAATCTAAGAAATTACATCTTTTACAACTCTTTAAACTTACAATGTAAAAAAATTAGATATCAAGTTAAAATCATAGTTATATAAACTCTTTTATATAGGTACACTAGCAAAATCGTGTAAAGACTCCTGGTCTAGGAAGAGGTTGGACAGATTAGGCAATGGCTGAGTAAATTACATAGTGGGAGTGGAGATGGAGAAAAGTACATGGATTTAGAATGTCTTTTGGAAACAGAGCTAAAAAGATTTGGTGAACGCATGTTAGGGGTAAGGATGAAAGAGCAAACAAAGATGATCCTCTAATTTCTGGGTGGACAACTGAGAGGATGGTAGTTCCATTTTCTGAGAGGAGAAAGCCTGAGGGAAAAACTTGTTTGAGGAAAAGAACAAAGAAATTGTGCTAAAGAAGTATTAGCTATATTATCATTAGTAGAATTATTACGACGTCAAATTTGTATTTTCAGCCCAGTTCTCTCTTCCAAGATCCAAACTAAATCTACTTTATATCTTTCCTATTTCATTGACATCTCAACCTGAAACCATCCAAATCCAGAATTCTTGATTCTTACTCTCACACCAGTTTTCCCTCAGGCTTTTTCATCTCATCTGAGAAAACACTCTTGTCCTACAAAGCTGAAAGCATACTGAGTGTTAGGAGAATCGAGTCCAATAAAGGCAGAAGTGATAGGTTGGGTACAGAAATTTTATACTCAATTCTCTAGTTCGAGAAGGCCACTCCAGAACTTTAGGGAAGCTTTATTACATAGTGGCTACGAAAGTGGGTTCTGGAGTTAAAAGTCTCGGTTGGAGTTATGGTTCCATCACTTACAAATTGTGATCTCAGGCAAATTATTTCTGTGTCAGTTCCCTGAACTGTCAAAAGATATTTGTTTTATTTGCCACGTTAAAGAGAGATTATATGTATAAACCTCTTAGAATCTGGCATATAGTAATCACTCAATAAATGTTAGCTACTACTGATACTTGTGTTGTTACTACCACTCCTATTTTCCAGTTTACTTTTAAGCAAGCCATGCTGTGGCAGCGTCCCACATACAAAATAGAGGAACATTGGCACAGATGTTAGCTCAGGGACAATCTCCCTCAAGCAAAAAGAGGAAGATTGGGAACAGATGTTAGCTCAGGGGCAATCTTCCTCACCGAAAAAAGAAAAAGAAAAGAAAGAAAAATTAGGTAATATTTCTAGACAAAAATGAAAATAGCATACACCAAACTTATGAGATGCAGCAAAAGCAACTCCAAGAGGTATGTTTATAATAATAAGTGTCTAAATACACAAAAACATACTGTAATATGGATTTTAGAACCATAATGCTTAGACCTTATTCCTAGAAGTAAGAAGATACAGAAAATTTAGGGTTAAAATTTTTTTAAGTGTTTGATCCTCATAATTTTAGATTGAAATTGGAAATATCTGTTTAAATATTTGACTTTTTTCTCTTAAACACACAGATGCACACACACACATTTTCTGTGTACTGAAAATACCGAGAAGACTGATTATTTCAGTAGTAGTGCGTGCTCCTAGAGGTCAGATGTGGTAGGTAAATTTCATTCCCTAGGAAAAGGGTTTGAGTTCCAATCAGAAGTTACTTTTTTCTTTTGATGTAATGTGAATTCTATGAGTGTACCTTTTTCTTCACAAATGCTCATTGGTTACTGAAGCCTCTGTGGTCTTTATAGCAGCACTGTTTAAGAGAACTTTAGAACAATGGAAATGTTTTATAACTCTTCTGTCCAGTGTGATAGCCCCTCGCCAGACATTTCTCTTGAATACTAAAATGTGCCTAGAGCACCTGAAGAGCTGAGTTTTCACATTTATTTCATTTTAATTAAATTTAAATGGCCGTGTCTGGCTAGTGGCTACTGAATTGGGCAGCTGAACTCTATAATGTGTTGGATGAATGGATACCTATGTATACATATGCATACTTAGCAGCTACTATTTAGTTTATTCTCCTGAGCCTGACAGAGTTGTAGTACTGAACTATACAAGTACAAGCACTTTTCTGATGTAGTTGGCCTTTTTTTCATTTTGTTTTTGGAAAAACATCTGTGGTCTAAAAACATGTTTGTCCAAAGTAATTTTTCCTTTAAGAAATAATGGTGCTCTACCAGCAGCCTTCGACGGTGGGATGTCTCACAGGAAGTTCTCTGCTCCCAAGCACGGGTCCCTGGGCTTCTTGCCTCGGAAATGCAGCAGCTGGCACCATGGGAAGGTGAAGAGCTCCCCCGAGGATGACTCTTCCAAGCCTGTCCACCTCACAGCCTTCCTAGGCTACAAGGCCAGCATGAGCCGCATTGTGTGTGAGATCCATAGGCCAGGATCCAAGGTGAACAAAAAGGAAATTGTGGAGGCTGTGACCATTGTGGAGAGGCCACCCATGGTCGTTGTGGGCATTGTGGGCTACGCAGAAACGCCTCGGGGCCTCCATACCTTCAAAGCCATCTTTGTTGAGCATAACTGCCATGAGTGCAAAAGGCACTTCTGCAAGAAGTGGCATAAGCCTAAGAAGAAGGCCTTCACCAAATACTGCAAGTGACTGGAAGCAACTGGAGAAGGACTTCGACAGCATGAAGAAGTACTGCCAGGTCATCTGTATCATCGCCCACACCCAGATGCTCCTGCTTCCTCTGCGCCAGAAGAAGCCCTATCTCAAGGAAATCAAAGTGAATAGAGGCACTGTGGCTGAGAAATTGGACCAGCCCCATGGGAGGCTGGAGCAGCAGTTTCCTGTGAACCAAGTTTTTGGGCAGTATGAGATGGTCGATGCCATCAGGGTGACCAAAGGCAAAGACTACAAAGGGGTCACTAGCTGCGGGCACACCAAGAAGCTGCCCTGCAAGACCCACCAACGGCTGTGCAAGGTTGCCTGTATTGGGGCATGGCATTCTGTCTGAGTGGCTTTCTCTGTGGCACGGGCTGGGCAGAAAGGCTACCATCACTGCACCAAGATCAACGAGAAGATCTCCAAGATTGGCCAGGGCTACCTCATCAAGATGGCAAACTGATCAAGAACAGTGCCTCCACTGATTGTGATGTGTCTGACAAGAGTATCAACCCTTTGGGTGGCTTTGTCCGCTTTGGTGAAGTGACCAATGACTTTCTCATGCCGAAAGGCTGGGTGGTGGGAACCAAGAAGCGAGTGCTCACCCTTTGCATGTCCTTGCTGGTGCAGACAAAGTGGTGGGCCCTGGAGAAGGTTAACCTCAAGTTCATCCATACCACCTCCAAGTTTGGCCATGGCCGCTTCTAGACAGTGGAGGAGAAGAAAGCATTCATGGGCTCACTTAAGAAAGACCGAATTGCAAAGGAAGAAGGAGATTAATGACAGGTGCATATTGTGCAGCTGGTGGGATCCCAATAAACACTATTTTCCAGTGGGGGGAAAGAAAAAAAGAAAGAATGGTAAAAGACTAGGTTAGTGAAAGACTAGGTCACTTTCAAGAGATGTCATAATTGTACATGTGTTACCCCATATTTATGTAATACTAGACACATAAGTTTATAGCATGAGTGATGGAGCTTATGTAGGAAGGAGGAGTAGAATAGTTATAGAAGTGAGAAAGAGGCATCTGTCCATTGTGAGAATATGTCACCCCAGCATTAAGAGTTTAATGGCTTCAAAGGTATTACATTACTCTGTTATTTATTCAATTAATGTTTGTTGAGAGCCTACTGTGTGTTAGAAAGTAGGAATATTTTACTGAACCAAACAAATATGGTCCCTTTCCTTATGGTGCTTATATGTTATTAGGGAGATTAATCAGGTGATCACAGATATAAACATTCTTTAAAAGTGTGATATAGGCAAGTAATTAAAAGCATAGTATTTTATGCAAGTATAACAAGGGGACCTTATTTAGAATGAATGGTCAGGGAAGCATTGCTAAGATAGTGATATTTAAATTGAGAGGTGAAAAGCAAGTAGGAATTAGTGAGATTCAGAATGGCAAGAAGTTTACTTCAGTGGGAACCACATGTGTGGACACCCACCCCAATAATGGGAAGAGTGTGATATAGTCAGGGAACCAAAAGAAAACCAGAGTTAGTGGGGAATACTGAGTAGAAGTGAGTTGGTGGCTAAATGGATAGACGAGTGAGTGAGTGAATAAATAAATGAGTGAAAGAACAGATGGTATGATGTGAAACTACAGAGGTAGGCAGAAACCAGATTATGTAGGATGGTCTTGCAAACAATTTTAGATTTTATCTTAATCATGATGGTTAGCCTGTCAGTCATTGTAAGCAAAAGAGTGGTAAAAATTGGGGCTGGCCCCGTGGCCGAGTGGTTAAGTTCGCGCGCTCTGCTGTAGGCGGCCCAGTGTTTCGTTAGTTCGAATCCTGGGCGCGGACATGGCACTGCTCATCAGACCACGCTGAGGCAGCGTCCCACATGCCACAACTAGAAGAACCCACAACGAAGAATACACAACTATGTACCGGGGAGGCTTTGGGGAGAAAAAGGAAAAAAATAAAATCTTTAAAAAAAAAAAAGAGTGGTAAAAATTCATTTTACATTTTAGAAAGATTATCCTGGCAGTGATATGAAGAATAAGTAGAGGGAGAGCAAGGGTAGACGGGGGAATACTCCTTATGGAGATACCACATGATGTAGGGGCGTGGTCGGGTGTCGGCGGTGGAGATGGAGAGATGTATTTGGAGAGAGTCAACAGGATTTGCTGATGGGTTGTGTGTGGAAGAGGAAAGGGATTTGACAAGGGTGATCCCCACATTTTCTGCCATGAGGATCTAGGTGGATAGTGGTGTTTATTAACTGTGGGGAAAACTGGAGGAGGAGGAGTTTAAGGTAGGAATTTAGCTCTGTGTATGTTAAATTTGAGATGCCTGTGTCCTCTTTTCATGAAGATGGCAAGTAGACACTTGGATATATGGATTGAGCTCAGAAGAGTGCTCTGAGCTAAAAATATAAACTTCAGAGATAACACATGGTTGGCTTTTCTCTTTTTACTTTAACTTTGTGTTAGCCATTCACAATATGCAGGTTTCTTCCAGTTAATCTCAAATGCACGTAAATTGAGAAAGTACCTGTTACTTTCTATATTTCTCTGAACTAAGATTTAGATGACTCTATAAATATGTGACTGGCTTGTTACTAGAAATATGACACGTAGGAAGTACATAGCATCTTACAAGGCTTGAGATACTGACATTTATTGATTACCTATTAATTACCAGTCACCATGATAAATACTTTCCTAATAGTATTATTTAATAATTTAAGCAATAAATCTTAGATATATTTAATGTTTCCTGGACAGAAAAAGAGGATCAGTGCTCATTTGTGTCCTTTTTCGGAAGAACAAAGAATGGTTTGCATTTATTACATTACATGTTCCTTCTGTATGAGGCAATGTCTTCATCTTAACTCTATTCTTTAGTCTGGAGAAGTCCTATTTCTCCTTCCAAAATACCTTCTCTGACCTTCCAAGTCTGAGTTATATGTCTTTCCTGTGTTTTTCAGCAGCACCTTGTACTGTTTGTCGTAAAACAACACTGTGTTATTATTACTTAATTATTGTCCATCACTTTAAGAGACTGTCTCTGTCTTCTCTGAGAGAACGAAAAGCTCCTTGAGGCCCTGGGCTGTGTCTTGTTTACTGTTGTATCCTTAACACCTACCAGCATGTCTGGTATATAATGATATTCAGTGAATATATTGAGTGAATGAATGAATAATTGAATAAATGAATGAAATTTTATTCTTACCTCCTGAATACTTGTACCCCTAATCACAGCAGCATCACTTTACTTATTTACTAAACAATTTAAGGTTTAATGGTAATTTCATGATTTTTGCAGTAGCTACCAAAAATATATTTTGAATTACTACATTTTTGTTCTTTGTTGTAACTCCCTTCCACAGGATTTGGTGAAGCACTTTGCCATCTGACACAAAAAACTCAAAATTTCAGAATCGTAGATTTAAAGAATTAGAATAGATGTTATTTGTTTGAAAGTAACTTACTTCCTTTAGTGCTTGATTTTAAAGCATGGTAGCTAAAATGGAAAAATAAAATTTAGAAATCGTCATTGTCCCTGACTTCTACTTCACTGGGAGGTAGAGGACTTCTTATGTCTCACAGGATTAGCGTGCAGCACTCCAGCTCCGCTGTTGTTGAACTTCAGGTAGTGGGAGCCAGCTCACAGTCTTGTGTAGCGTCTCATCTGTAACTCTGAAACAGCAGTAAGCCATTCTCATAAAAACATGTAAAAATTTAAAACATTCTGCAGAACAGATATAAAATGTGATCAAATTACTAAGAAAATCTTTTTGATCCTACTTTATTTCCTTCCACTAGGACTAATACTTCTGATCATCATTGGTAAATTTGACATCAGGTTTTTCAACATTTGTCTTCTCTCTCCCTGCCTTAAAAATAGATTTATAGTGTTATTAAGATTGTTTCTTTTTATTTAGTGCTATAATGGGCTACATTTATAATTTATAGAAGTTTCTTAACATTTCTTAAATTCTTTTTCTTTACTTATCCCTTATAAGTCTTAAACTGATTTCTGTATCAGTTGTGATGGGGATTTTTGAGATGAGTAGCTGAGCCATCTAAAAATATTACAAATACAAACATGTTTCTCAGAACTATATAGAATCATTCAGTCTTATAAGAAAGTCCAGTTGTAAGTTAGCAATTTAAAAACTATACTTTTAAAGCAGTTTACTGATTTCTGCAGAAGTCATTTTTCGTCAATGTGAAGACTGAAGATACTGTTGTTCAAAGATATTTCATTTTTAAAAAGTAAGATGTTATTATGAAACATTTTATTGATAAACGTGGAAAATACAATTTTAGTATTTCAGGCATCTGAGGAGATGTGACAGTTAAATTCACGATCATTTTCTCTTTGCCATTGTATAATCATTTCAGTATTTAAATCAAGCTCTGTCGAGAGGAACCTAGTAAGTTTCATTGTAGACTCTTGCTCTAATGTCAGTGAGTTTGCATCTCCTTTGTTATGGTGACTGGTTATGAAATCAGTCACTTGACAGGCCCTTAAGTGAGACTGCTGGAAATACGTCATGTCTGCTTTCATGGTGACAGCTGGCTACAAAACAAACCCCAGCAGAGCCATTCTGCAATTGACAAGGGACTTCAAAGGCCAACAGGGCTGCCACTTCAAAGAGAATTCTGCCATCTCTGGCTTGTTGAAAGAAGAAGTTAAATGGCTGTACCCTGCCATAGCAGAAATCTCTGTGTTTAGACTTCTCCATCTTTTGATCTTAGAAAGATGTATGAAATGGTTTCAAGTTAAAGGAATAGTATAGTCTGTAGTAATGGCAACCCAATATTATTCTGCATTTCAGTCCACTTATTAATGGAAGTTACCCAGATATGTTCAAATAAGAGCAAATTTAAAAACTCAAATGTCTCAGAGAATCAATGTTCAAAAGAAGATTTGAACCTCTGTGTTAATGTTGTAGCCACCTTCACAAATATGGAATAAGTCTGATGGTGAATAAAATGAAACTCTCAATGTCTTTTTAAAACTCCTTCAATTTCTCCTCGTAATTTGTACCCCCTTTAGTAGAATCAGATTCTGAATGTTGATAGTAAGAATGGCAGACAACTAAAACCTGTAATCTCAAGGCTGATTTGTATGGTTTTAAACTGATCTTTCTCTACTTTTAGTAACTCTGTACTTAAAATTTTAAATTACCTTGTACTATTTAAAATCTTATTCATTTAGTTATGCTGGATACAATTTTGAAATAATTACTTCCTCTTTGTATTAAACAAAAAAAGATCTCAGAGTTTTAGTAAAACTCTTTTAATAAAAGATCAAATACTAACAAGCATCTTCAAGAATAACAAGGAAAAGGCTGCAGCATGAAGTCTTTCTTTTAGATTACTGATAGCCATGAAAGATATCCCTTTGATGGAGTCATGTTCAGTATATGTGAAAAAGGACATGGAAAACTTTAAAAATAATACGGCGGCATAAATATTGAGATTCTGTATGTGGTATGAAGTGAGAGTGAGGAGTAGCTGAAATTTATAATTTAAAATCACTATAAGCCAATGGCATCGCTTTTTCTTAATTACCTGTTTGCCCTCTCATCCTATGTATTATAGAAGGATAAAGCTAAGAATCCTTAGATTCTTTTGCCCTGACCTTCTATTTTCTTATTTCTCTTAAAATTTTTCCTTACGTAAAATAAAAAAGTTGACTTGGCAGAAGCTTTAGCCACTATAACTTCCTCTATAATTTTGCCAGATGGGGTCAGTAGACAACAACTAAAGAAATTCTGAAGGAACACTGACGCCCCCAGGAAATAACCACATCCAATGGTATGACCAAAGAAAATCTCTAGATACTTGAGTAGTTCATAGCAGTAATTCTTAAAATAATGCATTTGTGTTTGTCTTTTTTGTTATTGTAGTTTTTTCCTCTTGAAAAATTTTTGATAGTATAGTAGTACATGATTATATTGTCCTGGAAGTTCAGGAAATATCTACGTCTCTGAATTTCAGCTTGATTTTCATTTTTATTCAACAAAAGGACCACATCTCTGTTTTCAAAAATTATAATCAAATGAAAAATTAACTTTAGTGGAAAAGAAATAAAACCTTGGCACACCCCAAAACTAAACCAGAGAGGTGATTGCCAGAGTCTATAGATAGTGTTTCAAAGTAGGCGTTTTTATACTTCTGTCTGAACTGCTTAACCACTGCTGCGCTGCAAAGCACTTTTGGAATCTGTGTGGCACATCTATAACAGATGATACTTAGTTTGCTTGTAATGAGTTCTTGGGGTGTTTGGCCCTTGTTCTGTTATCTCCTACTGAGAAGTTTGATAAACCAACTTATTGACGATAGAGGCAGTCATCCAAGATACGGCTGAAGGTGAAGTCATGAGAGCCAATTGGCCTCCCGCTGATTTTTGTATGCAGTTGTTGTTCTCCTTGGCTGCACCTTCCTGGATGTTTTCAATGAAACATATTTTCCTAGAGAAATATGCACAGCAGGATTTATCCTACATAACAGATAGTTTTTGTGTGTGGCATGTCCCAAGCTCTAATTTGGCCCTCACTTGTTCCTTTCTCTTATCATCACCCTGTTTAATGAATAAAGAGGCAATAAGGGTTAGTGCAAAGTGCACTGAACCAGAAGTCAAGTAATGTGGATTCTTTTTTTTCTTCTATTTACTAACTGTGATTTAGGGTAATAACCATAATCTTTTTAAGCTCCTGTGTGGAGCAAATTATTACCTCTGTAAGTGTTTTGGTAGTCTATAAAGGCAGTATACAAATGCTGAGCCTTATTGTTGTGGCCAAAATAATTCTGTATGTATCTGTGTATGTATGTGTGTGTGTACATACACACACTCATGTATACTTATGAGTTCCCTCTTGGTATCCTTGGGTTGCCAGACATTAACTCCCACCCTTTTACTTTTCTCTTTTGGCTTATGGTAAAGTTTTCATAAGGTCCAATAACTGTCATTTCATTTGCCAATATTTTCTTTGTAACCATTTTCCAGGAGTTATATTGAAATAATATGTTTTCTGTACAAAACGTCTCTCTAATTAATGAAATATCACTCTTTACTTCTTGGTAGCTGTTTGATTTTTTTGTTTCAGCAGTTGAGATGAGAAGGGTTAAAATTTCAGTTAAAATGCCAGTAAACTTTTATTTTTATTGTTGCAAACTTAAGGAAACAGTATGAAGCTGCTTTATTCAAATTGTTCATTATGTCTTACAAAAAGGGGTTAAGCCCTAAATGCTCTGTTCTCTATTGGTGACTTTATGCTAGTGAGCAGATTACTGTTTTCTTTTTTCTTTCTTTTCTTCCCTTTCCTCCCCTCTCGTTTCCTTTCCTTTCTTTTTCATTCTTCTAAGGAAGATTGTCCCTGAGCTAACACCTGAGCCGATCTTCCTCTATTTCGTATGTGGGACACCACCACAGCATGGCTTGCTGAGTGGTGTGAAGATCTGTGCCCAGGATCCAAACCCATGGATACTGAGCCACCAAAGTAGTGTACAAACTTAACCACTACGCCACCAGGCTGGCCCCAGATTACTGTTTTCTGTAGTAAAATGGAATTAATGTGTTCTCCATGTGAAATAGCCAAATAATTCCAACTAAGAAAGAAATTTCTTTCCAAAAGACAACTCATATAGCCTTCCTAGCATGTATCCTGTTAGTTAGACTTCCTAGCAGTGCAGAACATTTTTTTCAGAATAGAACTTACCAGAGTTTGAAGCTCAAGGGAAAGTCTTGTTATTCCACTTCTATTTGTGTTTCTTTTCCTGAATCACTCATTTGTTGCAAACCCTAGTGAAATATAAAGAAGTCTCAGATCTAGATACAGAAGAGTATAAAATGATGGTTGCCACATCTTCTTTGTTATTGCTGCTGGAGAAAGAAAATGTGATGTTATTTAGATTATTTCTCTCCTTCTTTCTTCCAGCAGTGGAGAGGAGCTATGGAGTTTATGTGGGCCCAGGAAATTATTAATTTTTTGTTTTACTTGATTCTGCTATTACCTGTTTGTTGCTGAAATGAGCAGATTATAGGAGACATTAATCAAATAACAATCTTGTCAAAAAATTAGTTTTCAGTGCTTTAATTCAAATTTTTAGTTTTTGGTTTTGATGCTATGTTACAAAAAAACCACCTAAGTGGAATTGGCAGTGAGATGAACATTGGTCCTTCTTAAACCCTCTTTCTAGTTTCTGTGACATAATGGTGAGAGTCACAGCACCAGGGGAGCATTTGCTCTGCTTTCAAAATGTGCATCCACACTTTACTGATGTTTGAGTTTTCAAGCTCCGCTTAGGCGTGATGAGTGCTTATTATAGGATTTATCTACCTGAGCCTCTGAGTTGATTTTTTAAAAAAAAGGAAAATTGAGATGGCTCGCAAAGGAAGCTTTTCTTTCGTCTTGTCGAGTTTCCATTCTTTTTAAATTTATCTTCAGGTGAAGATTTGTCACCACAGCATAGTATTACTGGAAACTTAAGGGCAGTTGCCAGTGAAGGAATATAGCCCATCAGTGTGAATTTGTCTCATCTTACAAGTCAGTCTTAACTGTATGGATACTTATAAACCATATGCTTTTATAAAAATATCCAGCATTGTTAAGTGTCCTATGGGAATGTGAGCCATACTTTGAGAGATGGTGAAAACATTTTGTAAAATCCTCACCTATAGAGCACATTAATTATTTAAAGTGTCATTTGCGTATTTTATTCTCACAAATCTTTGGCAGTGTCGACTTATTAGACAAATGCAGCAATATATAAAAGGTCACGAACTCTAGTGACTCCCAAAGTTGAATTGTGGAAATAGGGTTTTTGTGGTTTCTTCTTCAGTGCCGTATATGTGACTCCTACTCATATTTGGGTCTTTCGTAAAGTCAAGAATAAAAGATAGCAATAGTACCTGACAATTCCTGAGTTTAATGTCCTACTGAATTCAGTGGCATCTGTTAGGTTACCACAAGAATCACTTAGAGGGCCAGCCCCGTGGCTGAGTGGTTAAGTTTGCACGCTCTGCTTCAGCGGCCCGGGGCTTGCTGGTTTGGATCCTGGGCATGGACCTCCGCACTGCTCATCAGTCCATGCTGTGGTGGCGTCCCACATAGAACTGGAATGACCTAAAACTAGGATATACAACTATGTACTGGGGCTTTGTGGAGAAAAAAAAAGAAAAGAATCACTTAGAATATCTGATTTTCAATAAATGTAATAGAAAATTATAATCAACACTATCATGTAAGTCATATGTGCATTAAATGGGGACTAAAAGAAAAGATGAAAATTTTAAATTCTTATTTTGGTAGCATCTGATTTATTTTCAACTTATACTCCAGTGGTACTAGTGCCCACCATCTTCAAAGAACCTAGTAGAGTTAATTTTACTCTGCATCTCATCCCCATTTCACAAGGCATTGTCCAAAAACTAAGATCCCAATCATGTATACTCTACTGAACCATCTTCTCTATATTATTCAGTACTTTCTTGCCTTAACCCAACTCTTTAACTCTTCTTATCCCTTTGACATCTCCTTCCTAAGTCACCAGAATTCATAAATTCATCTGTTCACTCATTCGACAAATAGTCATTGAATATCTACTCTGTGTCAGGCCCTGGCACATACATTCTTAATTTCCTTCTCGAGCCATCTTTCACCTTCACCTCCTTTGCCTGAAGTGTAATCTAGCCTCTCCCCTGGAAACTCCCAACAACCTTTCTGGTGATAAGAAGTGTCTATTCTGAACCTTAGGTTACAGAATAAGAACTCTCATCGTTCTTATTTCCTGTTATACCTTTAGACCGTTATCCCATCACATTCTTATAAGAACCGCTGCTTCTTCGAGGCACATGCCGTTCAGCTATAACATTGAGGCTTGTCACTGAAGGTTTGTCTCACTGGCTTCAGAATCTGCGTGGATAAACCATTTGTTACTTTGTCCTCTCAACTTCTTGACAAGCGCCATTGCCTCCACTGACTTTCTTCATTCTATATCCAGCATCTTAGATCTTGTTGTAACCTAGTCTGTGTCCAGATTCACTCATTACAGCATCTTCCTCTATAATCACAATGTCCTATCATTTTAACTTTCTTGTTTGAGTATTCTACTACAACTATCTTCCCACATCATTTGAACTTCTTTGTCTCTTTTTGCTTTATCCTAAATCATCAACCGTCTTTGCTTCCCTCTCTATTCAGCTTAGATTCCTTAGTCCATTATATTAGTAATTCCTGTTTTAACATACTAAATCTACTTGTTCCTCTATTTAGTCCGATCCCTTTGTAGCTTCTTGTTGCTTTTGGATAAAATCCCAATCTCTAATATGGCCTACAAAATCCTTCTGCATCTGGCCGCTTCCTCCCTCTTCTGCCACATTTGGACCTTTCTTCCTCTTGTCCTCAGGGCTTGTGGTACTTTGGTCTTTTTGATCTTTTCTTGTAGGTATGTGCTTTTCCACTTCAGGGCTGCTGTACATCTGGGCCCTGAAGCTGGAATGCCCTTTTCCTCGCCTCCTGCTCCTTGACTTTCTTGGGAAAACTTTCTCTAGGTTTCCAAAACGTAGATCAAGGCTTCATGTTACTTGTTCTCATGGCATCCTATACCTTCCTACGTAATACTATTCACAATTTACTATTATATATTTGTGAATTTTATTTATTAATAACTATCTCATATGGACTTTAAGCTCAAGAACAATAAGGAAACATGTCTGTTTTGTTTTCTATTATGCCCTCATTGCATGACACACAGTACCTGGCACCTGGTAGGCATTAAATATTTGGTGGGTAGGAGAGAAGGGAGAGAAAGAAAGGATGGAAAGATGCCAAAGTGGGTATTACAACACTCCCCAGAGCGATTCATTAGATATAATTGTGGAAAGCTGTTCTAGGACTTTTTCAACACTGATACATTGTAGCAAAGCAGCATGAACTTTCAATACAGTGGAGTCTGATTGCCTAGGTTGGAATCCCACCTCTGCCTCCTCTAGATGTATGACCTTCAGTAAGGCACTTAAACTCTCTAAACCTGTTTCCTCTTGTGTAAACAGGAGGATAATAATAATACCTAATATCTACCTCATAGGATTGTTATGAGGATTTAATGAGATAATACCTGCAAAGCACTTCGAGCACTTCAAAGTGAACAAATAGTGTGAATTGATGCTGTGATTATTGTAATAGCTATAGCTATTTCGTATTCATAAAATACTGTGCTATTGGGGTAAATCTTGTCAAAGAATTACCATGCATTGGCAAAAAGAACATATTTGGATAAAGAGAAGATTTCTAGTATAAATACTAGCATAAATCTCTTTTAGGAATTCTGTAAATTCAAATTCTCATTAGTAGTGATTGTGAGACACTTTTTAGGAGTTTGTGAGGAGAGGATGGTAGAATGTATATATACATGTATATATGTAAATTCTCACTAATACTTTAAAAATGCTCCTCAACTCTGAAGCTTGGTATCTTCTCTTTTTGGTACTTGTATATCACAGTGGTTCTTAATTTAGAATTTTGTTGAAATCAAGAAAAGTAGTGGACCTCTCAAGAGAAAATCTGACTTCTATGATGAATACTTAACCTCTAGATAATCTTTTTGTACCACTCCCTTTTTCTTCTGGTCCTTTTTGTTCCTTTGGAGACTTATGCTTCTTACTCTCCCAAGAAACTATAACAAGATTTTCCATAAGCATCTTGGAAACTACAAAAAGTATTTTGCATTTGGCTGTGGAACAGCAGAAGGTGGGAAACTTGAAGATGCAGTCTTTGCTAGCACCTGAAGCACCCAGTTCCTTTGCTTTCTTAAGGAAAATGGGTCTTCGGTAAAGTCATAATTTGTTCCCTTCTTATTCTGAGTAAAAGTTTATTAGCTTGTGATTTAAGTAAACCATCTGGTCCTGCTGGCACTGCACACTGTCAAGCCCTGTGCTTTCTCTTTAGTACGTTACTGGAGGCTCTTGAGTTACAGACTTGAATCCGAGCTCTGGCTTGGGCTTTTCTTTATGTCTTAAAACATATGCTTTTGAAAATTGTACTGTGACCTGGAGCACATTTCAAAATTGTGGAGAATTTCTTCCTTGTTTAGTGTAGTATATCTCTCTCTCGTCTTTTACTCACCTTTCATTACCTTTATTTCTCAGTGACTATAGCTAAAACTATACAATGACTGTTGTGTGCTGGGCATGTAATGGAATAGATATTCAAATAGGGATAGCTGAATGTGTTCTCTGGGATTGTGGAAAAGTAACAGAAAGTGAAGTATTTCAATTTAACCTTGAAACTGTTTCCCCGGCCTGGAGCCAGAGTGCAAATCAGATGATTAGTTAGAAATTTTGGTTTATGGTACCATTCTTGCCTTAAATACTAAATTGCTTTAAAACTTATTTGGATGTATGTATGATCTGATGGAGAAATACCTTGAGGGTCTGGCACTCAAATGGTTGGGAAAATTAAGCAATACTTAAGAAAATTGTGTTTTACTAACAGGCAAAATTCTCTTTGTGAAAGTTTGGAATAAAAGGTAAAATGTCTATAAACATGGCAGACTAGATGCTTGGAAAATAACTTCCACAGAAACAATTAAAGATGATTGGTAAACTATGCCTTCATAAGTTGGCAAGAAAGTAAGAAATTCTCAGGTCAGGGGATAAATAGACAGGGTATTCAAAGATAAGTACTTGATAAGCTGTTGAACTTGAACATTGGTTTTTGTATCTTGGCAGGACAAAAGAAAAGGTCCATGGCAGCCCAAGATGGAAAGTCTAATAGGCACCAACACTCCCCCATTTGTTAAAAAAGGATCCATAATGTCCAAAATTGGTCCTTTGAAAACACTAAGAAAATTGGCCTTTGGTGAGACTAGAGAAAAGGAAAAGCACAGTAAACAGTTTTTGGAATGATAAAGGGTTCATAACTACAAGTCCTTCAGGTATTAAAAAGTATGAGGATATCTTTGCCAGTACATTTGAAAATTTAGATTAAATGAGCAAATGCCAAGAAAAATAAAACTTAACAAAACTAGCTAAATATGAAAAAGAGAATCTGAAAAAAATGAGTCAGTATTAAATTTTTTCCCACAGATTTCAAGCCCAGAGAGTTATATTGATTTTTAATAATCACACAACAAACAAATAATTTCAATCTTACAGAAACAACTCCAGAAAATAGAAAGAGGGAGCAGTTAATCACCAGCATATTTTATAAGGCTCACATAATTTCATGTGGAAACTTGAGAAAGTTAGTACAGGAAAGGAAAAGTTTAGACCTGTCTCAACCATGAACATTAATGCAAAAATCTCTAAAGAAAATATTGCCAATCCAAAATTAGTGAGAAAGAAAAATATGCCTGAAGAAGTTAGGTTTATTCCAGGAGTTCAAGATAGATATCATTAGAAAACTAAGTACTGTAGTTTACCATATTAGAAATGGTAGGAGAATAGTAATATGATCATCTCAAGAAATGCAGAAACTTTACATTAATTTATAATTTAAATTTTTTTATAGAAGTATAATTGACATACAAGACTCTGTTAGTTTCAGGTGTACATCATAGTGCTATGATATTTTTATACATTATGAAATGATCACCATGACAAGTCTAGTTGTGGTCTGTCACCATACAAAGTTATTACAGTATTATTGACTATAATTCCTATGCTGTACTTTGTGTCCCTATGGCTTATTTGTTTTATAACTGGAAGTTTGCACCTTTTAATCTCCTTCACCTATTTGGCCTGCCCCCTAATTCCTCCCTGCTCTGGTAACCATCAGTTTGTTTCCTGTATCTATGAGTCTGTTTCTTTTTTGTTTTGTTTGTTTTGTTTTGTAGACTCTATATATAAGTGAAATCATGCCGTATTTGTCTTTCTCTGTCTGACTTATTTCACTTTGCGTAATACCCTCTAGGTCCATCCATGCTGTTGAAAATGGCAAGATTTTGTTGTTTTTTTGTGGCTGAGTAATATTCCATTGTATATTTATGCCACATCTTTGTCCATTCATCCTTCAGTGGACACTCAGGTTGTTTTCATATCTTGACTATTGTAAATAATGCTGCAGTGAACATAGGGGTGTGTATGTCTCTTTGAATCAGTCTTCTGTTTTCTTCAGATAAATACTGAGAAGTGGAATTGCTAGATCACATGGTAATTCTATTTCTAGTTTTTTGAGGAACCTCCATACTGTTTTCCATAGTGGCTGCACTGGTTTATGTTTTCACCAACAGGTGCAAGACTTTCATTTTCTGCATGTCCCTACTTATACTTGTTACTTCTTGTCTTTTTGATAATGGTCATTCTGACAGATGTGAGGTGGTATCTCATTGTGGTTTTGATTTGCATTTCCCTGATGATCAGTGATGTTGAGCATCCTTTCATGTGCCTGTTGGCCATCTGTATGTCTTCTTTGGCAAAATGTCTATTCAGGTCCACTGCCCGTTTTTTAATCTGGTTGTTTATTTTTTGATATTAAGTTGTGAAAGTTCTTTATATATTTTGGATATTAACTTCTCATCAGACATATGATTTGCAAATATCTTCTCTCATTGAATAGGTTGCCTTTTTGTTTTGTTGATGTTTTCCCTTACTGTACAAAAGCTTTTTAGTTGGGTGTAATCCCATTTGTTTGTTTTTGCTTTTATTGCCCTTGCCTAAGGAGACTGGTCCCAAAATTGTTGCTAAGACCAATATCAAAGAACTGACTGCCTATATTTTCTTCTAGGAATTTTATGGTTTCAGGTCTTACATTCAAATCTTTAATCCATTTTGAATTTATATTTGTATATGGTGTAAAATAATCATCCACTTTCATTCTTTTTCATATAGCTGTCCAGTTTTCCCAACACCATTTATTGAAGAGCCTGTCTTTTCCCCATTGCATATTTTTGTCTCCTTTGTCATAGATTAATTGATCATATACATGTGGGTTTCTGGGGTCTCTATTCTATTCCATCGATCTGTGTCTCTGTTTTTGTGCCAGTACCATACTGTTTTGATTACTATAGCTTTGTAGTATAGTTTGAAATCAGGGAGCATGACACCTCCAGCTTTGTTCTTTTTCAAGATTGCTTTGGCACTTGGAAGTTTTTTGTGGTTTCATACAAATTTTGGAATGCTTTGTTCTAGTTCTGTGAAAAATGC
Organism: Equus quagga; assembly: GCF_021613505.1. Classification (NCBI taxonomy): domain Eukaryota; kingdom Metazoa; phylum Chordata; class Mammalia; order Perissodactyla; family Equidae; genus Equus; species Equus quagga. The sequence continues at coordinate 56,165,188 of NC_060267.1, forward strand.
CATTGATATTTTGATGGGGATTGTTGAATCTGTACATTGCTTTGGATAATATGGGAATTTTAACAATATTTATTATTCCAGTCTATGAGCATGATATATCTTTCCATTTATTTGTGTCATCTTCAGTTTCTTTCATCAGTGTTTTATACTTTTCAGACTACTCACTTCTTTGGTTAAATTTATCCCAGGTATTTTACTCTCTTTGATGCAATTGTAAATGGGATTGTTTTCTTAATCTCTTTCTGATAGCTCATTATTAGTATATAGGCATGCAACCAATTTCTGTATTCAGTCATGGGCTGGATAGTGACATTTTGGTTAATGACAGACCACATATATGTTGGTGGGCCCATAAGACTAATACCATGTAGCCTAGGTGTGTAGTAGGCTCTACCATCTAAATTTGTCTAAGTATACCCTATGATGTTCACACAACGACAAAATCACTTAACAGCGTATTTCTCAGAATGTATCCCTGTTGGCAATGATGCATGACTGTAATAATTTTGTATCTTGCAACTTTATTGAATTTATTTATTAGTTCTAATAGGTTTTATTTTTTTCTGCTGAAGAAGATTCAGCCTGAGCTAACATCTGTGGCAGATCTTCCTCCGTTTTGTATGTGGGTTGCCACCACAGCATGGCCACTGACCAGCAGCACAGGTCCATGCCTGTGAACCAAACCCAGGCTGCCAAAGTGGAGCACGCTGAACTTAACCAGTAGCCTGCCCGGATTGGCCCTTTAATAGTTTTTTTTTTAATTTTTTTAATTTTTAATTTTTTTATTGATGGAGTCTTTAGGGTTTTCTATATATAGTGTCAAGCCATTTGCAAATAGTGACAGTTTTACTTCTTCCTTTCCAATTTGAATACCTTTACTTCTTTTTCTTGCCTAATTGCTGTGGCTAGCACTTCCAATACTATGTTAAATAAAAGTGGCATGAGTGAGCATCCCTGTCTTGTTCCTTATCTTAGAGAAAAACCTTTCAGCTTTTCACTATTGAGTGTGATGTTAGCTGTGGGTTTATCATTTATGGCCTTTATTGTGATGAAGTACATTCCTTCTATACCCACTTTGTTGGGACTTTTTATCACAAATGGATGTTGAATTTTGTGAAATGCTTTTTCTGCATCTATTGAGATGATCATATGGTTTTTCTCCTTCCTTTTGTTAATATGGTGTATCACTTTGGTTGATTTGCGGATGTTGAACCATCCTCGCATCCCTGGGATAAATCTCATTTGATCTTCAGGTGTAATCTTTTTAATGTATTGTTGAATTAGGTTTACTAATATTTGTTGAGGTTTTTTGCATCAATGTTCATCAGGGATATTGACCTGTAATTTTCTTTTTATAGTGTCTTTGTCTGGTTTTGGTATCAGGATAATGTTGGCCTCATAAAATGAGGTTGGAAGTGTTCTTTCCTCTTCAGTTTTTTGGAAAAATTTGAGAATAGCTGTCTTCTTTAAATGTTTGGTATAATTCACCTGTGAAGCCATCTGGTCCTGAACTGTTGTTTTTTGGGAATTTATGTATTACTGATTCAATTTCATCATTTGTAATCAGTCTACTTAGATTTTCTATTTCTTCATGATTCAGTTTAGAAAGTTGTGTGTTTCTAGAAATTTATCCATTTCTTCTAGATTTTCCAATTTGTTGGTGTACAGTTATTCATAGCAGTCTCTTACAATTCTTTGTGTTTCTGTGCCTTAAATTATGACTTCTTTTCTTTCACTTCTGATTTTATTTAGACTTTCTCTTTTTCTGATGAGTCTGGCTAAAAGTTTATCAATTTTGTTTATCTTTTCAAAGAACGCTGTTTCAGTCTCATTGATCTTTTCTGGTTTTTTTTTTTTTAGTCTTTATTTCATTTACTTTTGCTCTCATCTTTATTATCTACTTACTTCTACTAACTTTTGGCTTTGTTTAGTTTTTTTCCTAGTTCCTTTAAGTGTAAAGTAAAATTGAGATTTTTCTTGTTTTATGAGGTAGGCCTGTATTGCTATGGACTTACCTCTTAGAACTGCTTATGCTGCATCCTGTAGATTTTGGAGAGTTGTGAATCCATTTTCATTTATGTCAAGGTATTTTTTAATTTTCTGTTTGGTTCTTTTGTAACCCATTGGTTGTTTAGTAGCATTTAGTCTAGTCTCCACATGTTTGTGTTTTCTCCAGTTTTCTTGTAATTGATTTCTAGTTTCATACCAGGTGGTCCGAAAAGATGTTGCTATGACTTGAATCTTTTTAAATTTATTGAGACTTGTTTTGAGTCCTAATATGTGATCTGTTCTGGAGTATGTTCCATGTGCACACAGAAGAACGTGTATTCTGCAGTTTGGATAGAATGTTCTGTAAATATCTATTTAAGTCCATCTGGTCTAATGTGTTGTTTAAGGCTAATATTTCCTTATTGATTTTCTGTCTGATGATCTATCCATTGATGTAAACGGGGTATGAAATATCCCTACTGTTATTGTATTACTATCAATTTCTCCCTTTAAGTCTGTTGATGTTTGCTTTATATATTTGGTGCTCCTATGTTAATGTTTACATAAATATTTACAAATGTTATATCCTCTCCTTGGATTGACCCCTTTATCATTATGCAATGTCCTTATATGTCTTTAGTTTCAGTCTTTGTTTTAAAACAAAGTTTATTTTGTCTAATATGAGTGTTGCTACCCCAGCTTTCTTTCCATTTCCATTTGCATGGAATACCTTTTCTCGTCCCTTTACTTTTCAGATTGTCAGTGTCTTTAGATCTGAAGTGAGTCTCTTGTAGGCAGCATGTAGATAGGTCTTTTTTTTTTTTAATCTATTCAGCCTCTCTGAGTCTTTTGATTCAAGCATTTAGTTTATTTGCATTTAAAGTAATTAATAATAGATATGGATTTATTTCCATTTTGTTAGTAGTTTTCTGGTTGTTTTTGTAGTTCTTCTCTGTTACTTTCTTCTTCTCTTGATCTCTTCCCTTGTGGTTTGATGGTTTTCTTTAGTGTTTGAGTTCTTTTCTCTTTATTTATTTATTTAGTATCTATTGTAGGTTTTTGGTTTGTGGTTACCATGAGGTTCATATATATTGACCTATATATTATATAGCAGTCTGTTTTAAGGTGATAGTCACCTAAGTTCTAATTCTAAAAACTCTATATCTTTATACCCCCACCAAGTTTTATGTTTCTGACATCATATTTTACATTTTTTTATTTTGTGTATCTGGTAGCTACTTATGTAGTTATAGCTAATTTTACTACTTTTGCTTTTAACCTTCATAGGAGCTTTTTAAGTCACTGATCCATTGCCTTTACTAAATATTTGTGTTTTCCAGTCATATTTTGTTCTTTCATATATTTTATTTCTAGTTATAGCTGTTTCTTTTCCTCTTAAGAAAGACCCTTTAACATTTCTTGTAAGCCTGATTTAGTGGTGATGAACTACTTTCGTTTTTGCTTATTTGGGAAATTCTTTATTTCTCCTTCAATTTTGAATGATAACCTTGCTAGGGAGAGTATTCTTGGTTATAAATTTTTTCCTTTCAGCACTTTAAATATATCATTCCACTCCCTTTCAGCCTGCAAAGTTTCTGCCAAAAAGTCATCTGATAGTCTTATGGGAGTTCCCTTGTATGTAACTAGTTGTTTTTCTCCTGCTGCCCTTAATATACCTTCTTTACCTTTGCCATTGTAATTATAATATGTCTTGGTGTGGATCTCTTTGGGTTCATCTTGTTTGGGACTTCATGATCTTTTTGGAACTGGATATCTGTTTTCTTCCCCAAGTTAGGAAAGTTTTCTTCTTATTATTTCTTCAAATATGTTTTCTGCTGCTTTGTCTTTCCTCCTTCTGGGGCCCCTATGATATGAATGTTAGTATGGTTGATGTTTTCCCAAAAGTCCCTTAAGCTATCCTTTTGTTTTATATTCTTTTCTCTTTTTGCTCTCTGATTGGGTGGTTTCCACTATTCTGTCTTCCAGATTGCTGATCTGTTCTTTTGTATCGCCTAATCTGCTGTTGATTCCCTCTGGAATGTCTTTCTTATTTCAGTTATTGTATTGTCCATCTCTGATTGGTTTTTATATTTTCTGACTTTTTGTTGAAGTTCGTCCTGTGTTCTTCCATTCTTCTGCTGAGTTTGGTAAGCATCTTTATGACCATTACTTTGAACTCTTTATCAGGTAAATTACTTGTCTTCATTTCCTGAGGGTTTTATTTTTATAGGGTTTTATCTTGTTCTTTCATTTGGAACATATTCCTTTGTCTCATTTTGTTTGACTTTCTGTGTTTGTTTCTATGAATTAGGCGAAACAGCTACCTCTCTTGGTCTTGAAGTGTTGACCTTGTGTAGGAGCATCCTTTGTGTAGACTGCATGTGGTAGGTGGCTTTGGTAGGCTGGCTGGAGTGGACATGGGCTGGGGGTGTCCTGAGGCACACAATGCTGAGTTGAGCAACTAGGGCAGGGCAACTGAAGTTGGGGTGGGCAGGGGGGCCCAGGGTGCACCACACTGGGGTTGCCTCAGAGGATGACTGGAGCTGGTGTGGGCCAGGGACCCAGGACTCACTGGGGTGTTGTTGGCAGGCTGGCTAGAGCAGCCGAACCATGCTCCCATATGCACTATCAAGGTAGAGGGGCTACAGAAAAAATGGCACTTACCAGAAAGAGTTCCAGCAGTTCTCTGCCCATTTGACAGACACTCCAGGGTTAGTAAATGGATTTCTTTCTTGTATAGTCGAAGTGACCTTTAAAGCACTGTTTTTTCACTGTACTCCGGGGTGGGTGAGTCTGTGCATGGTCCCCTCAGTGAAATCCCTCCCTACTGTAGGTCATCCTCGCTTTGAGGGTGGGATTCCCATTGATACTGTGTGTCCCTTTTTTCTATCTCTGTGTGGTCCCTCTATCATTTGTTGTACAGAAGCTTCAGTCAGCCCTCAGTTCTTCAGGAGAAGTTGCTGTATATGTGGTTGTAGCTTCAGTATGTCCGTGGAAGGAGGTGAGTTCAGGGTCTTCCTATGCCACTGTCTTGGACCCAGGCTCCCATTCACTTATAATTTTAAAAAATTCCTAATTAGCTATCAATAGAAAGGAATTTCCTTCATTTGATAAAGGACATCTGTTAAAAGTTAAACTACTTACTTATGGTTAAAGCTTTTAAAGCAGAGTTCCTGCTGTCATTTGTATTCAATGTTGTAGTAGATGTTCCAGGCTGTGCAGTAAGGCAAGTAAAAAATAAATATAAGAGTTAGGAGCCAGCGCCGTGACTGAGTGATTAAGTTCACACGCTTTGCTTCAGCAGCCTGGGGTTTGCCAGTTCTGATCCTGGACACAGACCTGCTCACTGCTCATCCAGCCATGCTATGGTGGCATCCTACATAGAAGAACTGGAATGAGTTAGATCTAGGATGTAAAACTATGCACTGAAGCTTTGGGGAGGAAAAGTAAATAAATAAATAAATATAAGAATTGGAAGGAAAGAGAGAAAACTATCATTTGTATTTGATATGATTGTCTCCATAATAAATAAAAATCTATAGATAAATAAGAGTATTTAAGAATGCTACTAGATATAGTATCAATGTTCAGAAATCGGTTGCATTTTTATAGCCTGCACCAAACAGAAAATTACATTTTTTAAAGAAGATACTGTTTACTATGATATTTAAAAAATTATAAAGTGTCTAGGAATAAAGATCTTTAAAATGTTCGATATCTTAATGGAGAAAATTATAAAACTTTTTGAAAGATATTGAAATCCTGAATATATGTCACTTTCATCAACTGTTCTTGAGCAGTGCCTTGACTCAATAAATATTTTTGCAGAAATTCAAGAATAGCTCAGATACTCTTGAAAAGAGACTTGTTTTATTAGATGTCAGTCCTTTTAAAGCTATAATAATTAAGACAATGTGTTTTTGGTACAGAAATAGGCAAACCAGTGGATCATAGTAGAAATCACAGAAGTATACCTATGCTGATGGGAATACTTGATGAATGTCAAAGATGAAGGTAGAATGGATTTTCAGTAAATGGTACTGAGACATTTCGATATCCCTATGGGGAAAAATGAAATTGGACCCCTATTTCACAGCATACATAAAAGTCAATTCCAGGTGGTTTAAAGACTAAATGTGAAATGCAGTACTTTAAAATTCTTGAAAAGTTTGTCAGTCAGGTATTGTATAATAAACACAATAAGCAAATTGTGATGGTTAATTTTATGTGTCAGCTTGCCTGGGTCATGGGGTGCCTGGATATCTGGTCAGACCTAACTCTGGGTGTTTTTGTGAGAGTGTTTTTGGATGAGATTAACATTTAAATAAATAGACTTGAGTAAAGCAGATTGCCCACCCTAGTGTGGGTGGCCCTCATCCTGTTAATATTCAGGTCTTCCAGTCAGTTTAAGGCCTGATGGAATGAAAAGGATTTGTCTCCCCTGAGTAGGAGTAAATCCTGCCTGATTGTTTTGGAACTGGGGCATCGTCTTTTCCCTGCTTTTGGACTTGAGCTGAAGCATTGGCTCTTTCTACGTCTTGAGCTGGCCAGCCTTTGAATTGGAACTACACTGTCAGCTCTCTGGGGTCTCCAGCTTGTGTACCCACTCTGCAGATCTTAGCACTTGTCAGCCTCCATAATCACATGAGCCAATTCCATATAAAAACATATATGATATAATATCTATCATATATAATTTTATAAAATACATATTTTATAATACATAAAATATATAACTTATGTATTATATTATTATAATTATATTGTAATGTTATAATGTGTTATATTAACATATTATTACATTATAAGTTATTAATCAGTTTAACTAATACTATTTATTTATTTGTCGGCATTCTCCAGAGAGACAGAACCAATAGGATATATTTTGAAATCAGTATGTGTTTCTATGTATATGCATATACCCACACATATGCTATATTTGAGATATATCCTATTGGCTCTCTCTCTCTGGAGAGTCTTGCCTAATACACGTATAATAATAAGCATTTATTTCTCAGTCATGTAGATTGGAGGGTTACTATGGTTGGTTCTGCTTTAGTTGTTGACTGGGGGGGGCTATTCCACATGTGGCTCATTCTAGGACCCACTTTAGAGGCAGAAGCTTCTCAGAATGTTGTTTTCTTGGTAGTGGCAGAAATGCAAACTGACTACACATATCATAAGCCTCAGCTTGTGTCTGATCTGCTAACATCCTTTCGCCCAAAGCAAGTCACATAGACAAGCTAAAAGCAAGGATCAAAGAAGTGTGCTCTGCCCACTATGAGGTCATGGCAAAGATGTGGGTGTGTACTCATACTACAGAGGAATGAATAATTGATACCACTAATTCAGTCTACTACTGAAGGCAAGATAAAAGTAGAAATATCATATGACCTTTGATATAGGAAAGGATTTCTTTAAAAGGATGTAAAAGTCACAAATTCTAAAATAAAGGCTTAATAAATTTGATTATGTTAATTTAAGATATTTCTGATCATCAAAAGACATCGTAATGAAAGGAACACATAACCACAAACTGGGAGAAGAAATTTGCTGTACATATAATTGACGAAAGGTTGGTATCTAGAATATATGTTCATTTATATGTTTAAAACTCCTCCACAATAGCAAGAATAAGAAAAGCCAGGGGCTATGTGGGGGGAACAGTAGGTGGTAGGGGAGATTCATCTGAGAGTTTCAAGAAAGAAGCAGCACAAATGGTCCCTAAACAAATAAAACATGGTTAACTTCATTGATTATTATTGAAGTGGTAAAAGAATTTGGTAAAAAATTTATAATGAACAAATCTGGCTATTGCTATCTGGACCCACTGATCAGTGTTATTGCTCAAAGTAAAAGAGACAACCATTATGTATCCCTTCATGTGATCTAATGATTAAGTACACAGACTTACCTCTGGAGTACTACTGTTCAAAAAGACAAAAAATTCGAAACCAAATCTAATGAAACCTTTAGATAAAACTTTCTATTTACAGGAGACATAAGGAAAAGAGGAATAGCATACATAGCACTGTAAAAAAAAAAAAATAGTCAACTGAATCCAAAACATAGGCCATTGTATAGGACATGTGATCCATGTTTGTCAAGAAGTTAGTAGCATGGGAAATTTAAAATGGGAAGCAATACAGCAGTTGTCCAAGCACTTTTCATTCAAAAGAATATTCTTCCTTCATTGAATTGCCTTGACACTCTTGTCAGAAATCAATTGACCATAAAAGTTAGGGTTTATTTCTGGACTTTCAATTCTTTTCCATTGATCTCTTTGTCCCTCCTTATGCCACCCTGAAGTTTTGTAGTAAGTTAAAAGTCAAGAAGTATGAGTCCTCCAACTTTATTTTTTTTTAAGATTACTTTCCTTAATCTGGCTCCCTTTAATTTTCTTATGAATTTTAGGATCAGCTTGTTAATGTCTGCAAAAGAAGGAGTTATAAGGATCACGTTGAACCTGTAGATCAACTTGGGGAATATTCCCATCTTGGCTATATTAAGGCTTTCTATCCATGAACATGATGTCTTTCTATTTATTTAAAGTTTCTTTAATTTCTTTCAACAATTTCTTGTAATTTTCATTATATGTGTCTTTCATTTCTTTTGTTAAATTTATTCCTAGATATTTTCTTCTTTTTGATGGTGTTTTTTTGTTGTTGTTGTTATACTTAAGTACATAGTTGTATATTGTAGTTGTGAGTGCCTCTGGTTGTTTGATGCTATTTTAAATGGAATTGTTTTCTTAATTTCATTTTTGGAAAGTTCATTGCTTGTGTATGGATGTACAATTGATTTTTGTATATTGCTTTTGTATCTTGCAACCTTCATATACTTGTTTATTATAATATTTTTAGTAAATACCTTTGGGTTTTTCTCTGTATAAGATCATGTCATCTTCAACTAGAGAAAGTTTTATATCTTCCTTTCCAATGTGAATGCTTTTAAATTTTTTGTGTGGCCTAATTTTCCTGACTGTCATCTCTAGTGCAGTATTAAATAGAAGTTGTGAGAACAGACATACTGGTCTTATTCTTGGTCCTGGTCTTAGAGGAAAAGCATTCAGCCTTTCATCATTAAAAATTATGTTAGCTGCGAGTTTTTCATGCATGCACTTTATCAGGTTGAGGAAGTTCTCCTCTGTTCCTAGTTTGTTGATTGTTTTTATCATGAAAGGATGTCGGAAATTGTCAAATGCTTTTTCTACGTCTATTGAGATAATCATGTGGCGTTTGGCCTATATGCTATTAATACAGCTTAATGTATCAATTTTATATGTTAAATCATTTCATTCTTGGGATAAATCCCAATTTTTATTATGTTGCTGTGTTTGGTTTTCTTGTGTTTTTTGCATCTGTATTCATAAAGATAGTCCTCTATAGTTTTCTTCTTTTCTTCCTTTCTTGTGCTGTGTTTTCTGATTTTGCTATCAGGGTTTCTGTGTCATGATCCCTATTTCTCTTGCTTTCTGGCATAAGATGTGCAAAGTTCTTTTTTTGTACATATCTTGCCCGAAATCTGGAATCGGCCATTTTTCCAAGGAACCCATTCAATTTAGTGGGAAACCATAGTCTGGATGTTGTGATGCTCAGTGCTGTTGGCTGTCCTTGCTTTTAATTCCTGAGTGGTGAAAATATAGGTGTGTGTTTTGCTCTTGGTTCTGGAATATACTCATATGCTGGGCCCTTTTTATTTTTTTAGGATTTTTTTTTCCTGCTTTTTCTCCCCAAATCCCCCTAGTACATAGTTGTATATTTTAGTTGTAGGTCGTTCCATTTGTGGTATGTGGGATGCCACCTCAACATGGCCTAATGAGCGGTGCCATGCCTGCGCCCAGGATCTGAACTGGCGAAACCTTAGGCTGCCTAAGCGGAGTGCACAAACTTAACCACTCGGCCACCAGGCCAGCCCCTGGTGGGCCCTTTTCTGCTATGCATGAAAAAACAATGTTGGATGAAATAAAGTCAGAAGGTTCCATTTACACAATGTTCATAAACTGTTAAAACTAGTCAGTGCTTGATTTTGGAATATAAGCATCAGAGGTAAAAATAAAGAAATGCAAAGGAATAAGTAACAGTAATTAAGAATGGTGATTGTCGGAGTGACGTCAGCATCATGCCAGAGTGAACTTGCCCAGGACTCTCTCCCCTCCAACATACAACAAAAAGTGACATCCATCCTCCAATAGAAGACATCCTAACAACAGAAAAAACCTCGGAGAGATACACAGCCACACGATAGAGAGTGGAGAGGCTGGAGCCCCACTTGGAAGAGCTGGAACGGAGTAAGAGAGAGCTTTGCTCCCTCCCCTAAAGACTGCGTAGGAGAATCCATGAGGGAAGGAGCGAGGGACTGGTCATCCGTTCACGAGATTGCCCAGGACTCCTACGACCCATGCAGCCTAGAGATAACCCATCTAATGGGACGAAAGCTTTCGCACAGGATGACCTCATCAAGCCAAGACCCCAGGAGACCAGATAGCAAGAGCTGATCGAGAAATCCTGGAGTGCATGCAGGAGAAACCACCACTCAGTCTTGAGGACACAGAAATATGTAAGTAAGCTAAATGACAAACAATTCAAAATAGCTATCATCAAAAAACTCAATGAGATAAAAGAGAATGTAGAGAAGCAATTCAATGAGTTCAGTAGCTACTTCACAAAAGAGATTGAAACTGTAAAGAAGAAGCAATCAGAAATATTAGAGATGAAGGACACAATGGAAGAGATAAAACAAAATACAGACTCCCTGAATGCACGAGTGGACATCACAGAGAGCGTATCAGCATAATCAAAGATAGACATGTTGAAATGCTCCAGACACAGGAGGAGAGAGAACTAAGACTAAAAAGAAATGAAGAAAGTCTCTGAGAAATATCCGACTCAATGAGAAAATGCAACATAAGAATTACAGGTATTCAAGAAGGTGAAGAGTAGAATGGAGCAGCAAGCTTGTTCACAGAAATAATAGCAGAGAACTTCCGAAATCTAGGGAAAGAGAGGGAAATATGTGTGGAAGAAGTTTCCAGATCTCCTAGATTTTTCAGTGTAAAAAGACCTACTGCAAGGCATATAGTAGTAAAACTGGCAAAAATGAATGACAAAGAAAGAATACTCAGGGCAGTAAGGCAGAAGAAAATAACGTACAAAGGATCCCCTATCAGGCTTTCAGCAAATTTCTCTGCAGAAACCTTACAAGTAGGAGAGAATGGAATGAAATATTCAAAACTTTAAAAGACAAGAACTTTCAGCCAAGAATACTCTATCCAGCAAAAATATCCTTCAAATAATGAGGGAGAAATTAAATCTTTCCCAGACAAGCAAACGCTAAGGGACTTCGTAACCATCAGACCGCCCCCCCACCATGCAAGAAATCCTCAAGAAGGCCATCATACCTGAAAAAAGAAAAAAGGGAGAAAGGGGTCACAAAACACAGAGTAAGGAGATAAGTAGGTAGACAGTATCAGAATAAGACAGCAAATATTCAACTACAGCATTAGGCTAAAGGGAAGGGAAATAGCAAAAACAAAGACAATGTTGTCACTTTAACCACAAACTCACAACACAAGTTGGAATAAGATATGAGAAAAACAACTTAGGAGGGGAGGAGGAGAGGGACTGAATCGGTTTAGACTAAGGAAATAAGAGGCCATCAGAAAATGGACTATCATATACACGAGATTCTGAATACAACCTTCAGGGTAACCACTAAAGAAAAAAGCAGAACAGAGACACAAAAAATAAATAAGGAAAAAACAAAGAAACACATCATAAAAAACTACATAATTCAATGGTTAGACCAAAACACACAGGACAAGAAACAAAGCAAATGGAGGAAAACCAGAAAATGAGTGATATGATGACAGCATAAAGTCCTCATACATCAATAATCACCCTAAACATAAATGGATTGAACTCTCCAATAAAAAGACACAGAGTGGCGAGATGGATTAAAGAACAAGACTCAACAATTTTCTGCCTCCACGAAACACGTCTCAGCTCCAATGACAAACAAAGGCTCAGAGTGAAGGGGTAGAAGACGATACTCCAAGCTAATGGCAAACAAAAGAAAGCAGATGTTGCAGTACTTATATCAGACAAAGTAGACTTCAAGATGAGAAAGGTAAAGAGAGACAAAGAGGGGCAGTACATAATGATCAAAGGGACACTCCATCAAGAAGAAATAATGCTTATAAATATCTATGCACCTAACACGGGAACACCAAAGTTCATAAAGCAACTATTAACAAACCTAAAAGAAGATATTAAAAATAACACAGTAATAGTAGGGCACCTCAACACCCCACTCACATCAATGGATAGATCATATCCAGAGAGAAAATCAACAAGGAAACAGAGGAATTAAATGAAAAGCTAAAACAGTTGGATTTAATAGACATGTACAGAACACTCCATCCAAAAAGAGCAGAATACACATTCTTTCCAAGTGCACAAAAAACATTCTCAAGGATAGACCATGTGTTGGGAGACAAGGCAAGCCTCTATAAATTTAAAAAAATTGAAATAATAACAGGCATCTTTTCCAATCATAATGCTATAAAGCTAGAAATTAATTGCAAGAAAAAAGCTGAGAAAGGGACAAAATGTAGAGACTAAACAACATGTTGAACAAGCAATGGATCATTGAAGAAATTAAAGAAGCAATCAAAACATATCTGGAGACAAATGAAAATGATAACATACCATAGCAACACATATGAGAGGCAGCAAAAGCCATATTAAGAGGGAAATTCATTGCAATATGGGCTCACCTTAACAAACAAGAAAAATCCCAAATAAGCAATCTCCTAACTGAATTAGATACACCTAACTGAATTAGATAAAGAAGAGCGAACAAAGTGCAAAGTCAGCAGAAAGAGAGAAATAAGAAAAATCAGAGCAGAAATAAATGCTATTGAAACAAAAAAGGCAGTAGAAAGGATCAATGAAACAAAAAGCTGGTTCTTTGAGAAGAGAAATAAAATTGACAAATCCCTAGCCAGACTTACAAAGAGAAAAAGAGAGAAAGCTCAGATAAACAAAATCAGAAATGAAAGAGGAGAAATAACAACAGACTCCCCAGAAATACAACAAGTTATAAGAGAATAGTACGAAAAACTATATGCCAACAAAATGTATAACCTAGAGGAAATGGATAAATTCTTACACTCTTACAACCTCCCAAAGCTGAGTCAAGAAGAAACAGACAATCTGAATAGACTCATCAAAGGAAAGAGATTGTAGCAGTGATCAAAAGCATCCCAAAGAATAAAACCCCAGGATCAGATGGCTTTCCTGGGGAATTCTACCAAACTTTCAGAGAGGATTTAATACCTGTCCTTCTCAAGCTCTTCCAAAAAATCAGGGAGGATGGAAAACTTCCAACACATTCTACGAGGCCAACATCACTCTGATACCAAAGGCTGACAAGGACAGCACAAAAAAGAATTACAGGCCAATATCACTGATGAACATAGATGCAAAAATCCTCAACAAAATGTTGGCAACCCAAATAGAGCAAAAGGATCATACATCTTGATTAAGTGGGATTCATATCAGGGACACAGGGATGGTTCAACATCCACAAATCAATCAACGTGATACACCACATCAACAAATTGAGGAATCTAAACCATATGATCATCTCAATAGATGCAGAGAAAGCATTTGACAAGATCCAACAGCCGTTTTAATAAAAACTCTTAACAAAATGGGGATAGAAGGGAACTACCTCAGCATAATAAGGGCCAGCTATGACAAACCCACAGCCAACATCATAATCAATGGGCAAAAACTGAATATCATCCCCCTGAGAAAAGGAACAAGACAAGGATCTTCACTTCACAAGGATCTTCTCCACTATCACCACTCTTATTCAAGATAGTAGTGGAGGTTCTGGCCAGAGAAATTAGGCAAGAAAAAGGAAGAAAAGGAATCCAAATAGTGGCTAAAGAAGTGAAACTCTTGCTGTTTGCAGACAACGTGATCTTATATATAGAAAACCCCAAAGAATCCATTGGAAAACTAATAGAAATAGTTAACAACTACAGTAAAGTTGCAGGGTAGAGAATCAACTTACAAACATCAGCTGCTTTTCTGTACTCCAATAATGAACTTACAGAAAGAGAACTCAAGAATACAATTCCATTTGCAATCACAACTAAAAGAATAAAATATCTAGGGATAAATTTAACCAAGTAAGTGAAGGACTTATACAATGAAAACTATAAGACATTACTGAAAGAAATAGATGATGACATAAAGACATGGAAAGATATTCCTTGCTCATGGATTGGAAGAATAAACATAGTTAAAATGTCCATACTACCCAAAGCAATCTACAGATTCAATGCAGTCCAAATCAGAATTCCAGTGACATTCTTCACGGAAATAGAACAAAGAATCCTAAAATTCATATGGGACAACCAAAGACCCCGAATTGCTAAGGGAATCCTGTGAAGAAAAAAGGCTTGAGTATCACAATCCCTGACTTCAAAATGTACTACAAAGCCATAGTCATCAAAACCGCATGGTACTGGTACAAAAACAGGCACACAGATCAATGGAACAGAACTGAAAGCCCAGAAATAAAACCACACATCTACGGACAGGTAATCTTCACCAAAGGTGCCAAGAACATACAGTGGAAAGAAGATAGTGTCTTCAATAAGTGGCGTTGGGAAAACCCGACAGCCACGTGCGAAAGAATGAAAGTAGACCACTGTCTCACGCCATACACAAAAATGAACGCAAAATAGATCAAAGACTTGAAGATACGCCCTGAAACTATAAAACTCCTGGAAGATAATATCAGGAGTACACTCTTTGACATCGAACTAAAAAGGATCTTTTCGAATACCATGTCCTCTCAGACAAGGGAAACAAAAGAAAAAATAAACAATTGGGAATTCATCAGACTAAAGAGCTTCTGCAAGGCAAAAGAAACTAGACTGAAACAAAGAGACTACCCACCAATTGGGAGAAAATATTTGCAAATTATCTATCTGGCAAAGGGTTAATCTCCAAAATATATAAGAAACGCACACAACTGAACATTAAGAAAAATAAACAGCCCCTTCAAAGAATGGGCAGAGGAGATGAACAGACATTTTTCCAAAGAAGAAATGCAGATGGCCAATAAACACATGGAAAGATGTTTAACATCACTAATCATCAGGGAAATGCAAATCAAAATACACTAAGAACCACCTTATGCCTGTTAAAATGGCTATGATCACTAAGAGTAAAAATAACAAATGTTGGACAGGGTGTGGAGAAAAGGGAATCCTCATACTCTGCTGGTGGGAATGCAAACTGGTGCAACCATGATGGAAAACAGTATGGACATTCCTCGAAAAACTAAAAATAGAACTACCTTATGACCCAGCTATCCCACTACTGGGTATCTACCCAAACAACTTGAAATCAACAATCCAAAGTAACATCTGCACCCCTATGTTCATCGCAGCACTATTCACAATAGCTAAGACATGGAAACTATACTAGTGCCCATTGACTGATGATTGGATAAAGAAGACGTGGTGTGTATATGTGTACAATGGAATACTACTCAGCCAGAAAAAAAGACAAATTCGTCCCATTTGCAATAACATGGAAGGACCTAGAGGGAATTATGCTGTGCAAAATAAGCCAGACTGAGAAAGGCAAACACCAGATGACTTCATTCACTTGTGGAATATAAACAAATACATGGACAAAGAACACAGTTCAGTGGTTACCAGGGAAAGGGGGATGGGGAGTGGGCACAGCGGGTGAAGAGGAACACCTATGTGATGAGAGTCAAGAAATAATGTACAACTGAAATCTCACATGATGTGAGCTATTATGAACTCAAGAACACCAGAAAAAAGAATGGTGATTATCTGTCACAGGGGACTTAGGGGATACAGTTCAACAGTTGCACTTACAAAGCTCCTTGGTGGTAAGTATATAGATATGTATTTTGCCCCTTGGTTCTAGGATATAGACATATTATTTTTGTCAGTATGCATAAAATATTTCACATTGCTTATTTATGAAACTCAAAGTTGGTTATGTGCAATATAAAGCATTATTATATTAGTTTTTCTACAATTTATAAATAGTCTTTAAATAATTTTTGATCGTTTGCCTAATATGCCATAATTATCTTCCCACCATGACTGTTGATGTTCTCCTGTTTATAGTGCTCAGTCTCTTGGATATACATGTTGAGAAAAATTAATTTTCACCATTACACTGTATTCAAAAATCACTTGCATATATGTGATAGATCTAAATGTGAAATAAAGAATTTAGAAGAAAAAATAGAAGAATATCCTTATGACCTTGAGATAGACAGAATTTTCTTATTCAGTTTACAAAAGCCTCTGAACGTGAAAGAAATGTAAAGGAAAAAATTAAATTCCACTAAATTAAAAAATTTTTATTTATCACTAGTGCCTTTAGCAAATTTTGGTATTTTCACACGGTGGAATATCATACAGTTAGGAGAATTACAGAACTATAATTTTACCCAAGAATCTGGATGAATCTCACTGAGTGAAAAAAATCTGTACTTAAAATTATATGCTATGCAAATTCTGTTTGTATGTAGTTAAATAGGTAAAACTAATCAAGAGTATTAGAATAATGGTTACTCTTTATCTGGAAAGGAAATATGAGGGAGGATTCTGGGGTACTGGTAATGTTCTGTTTATTGGTCTGTGTGCTGATTACATAGGTGTGTTCACTTATAGAAAATTCTTCAATTTGTACGTTTATTGTTTGTATATTTTTTCTGTATTTATGTTGTATTTCAATAAAAAGTTTACTGAAAGTTTTAGATGCATGAGTGGTTATACAGCAGGCTTCCTTTTATGTAGAAAAAGAAAGAATAGGTTATTTATACATGCTTGTGTATGTATGAAGTCTCTCTCCAAGTTATATAAGAAACTGATACCATTGCTTGCCCGGAGAAGTTAAAGGCAGGATAGGAGGGAGAGTTTTTGAAATATGTTCACGTTAAGTTCATAAAAGATGGACACATCCCACAGTTTATTTAGTAGAGCTTCTGTAATGGCGGTGTAGACTACTGATTTTGTGTTATAGAAACATACCTTGGTGTATCGTTTCAGTCCACTTTTAGATAAGATTTTATATGAATTAAACTGATTAAATGGATTCATCCTTATTGACAGTTTTCAAAAGGTCAGAAAGTGATATATATTCCTGTAAAGCTTGCAGATATGGGAATATGTACCTGAGGAGATCTGCATAGTAATGCATGTTCTCACAACAACTGGGACTGTCAGAATGCTATTAGTTGAGAACATTAACTCTATCACTTCTGAAAAGATACACAAAGTAAAGTAATTCAGGTGCCAAAAAACTAAATGTTTCTGTTTACCAGCAGTGTTTAGCGGCTGTCAGCAGTCAAGGTGGAGATTTTAGTTGGGTGTGAGGGACTAACACGTAGGGGTCTGTTTCAACTCTGACTTCTTCTACTGCAGGTTTGTCTCCAGACTGCTCTCAGTTTTAATGTCACTCAAATTGGTTTCATGTAGGAGTCAGTGAATGGCAGATCCCCTGTCTCTGCCTGCGCTCACCTCTGCCTCTTAAAAGGACTGTCTTCAAAATTATTTCTTGGCAAGTAGCAACCTGATGTAAACTGTTGTGATTGATGCAGTTGCCTGGTTGATTACCTGGTTGAGGTTGCTTTTTGGTAATAACAGATATTTTGTCAGCATTTTTTTTGCTTCTGAATTAAATTGAACATGTTTATTTAAATAATTCTGATTTGGGAACCACCCAGAGTAAGTAGAAATAACTGATAAAGTACATACCTTGCTGTCTTAGTTTCTTGTGTTTTAGCATTCTGTATTCTTTCTCTTAGGTCTTTTTTAAGTATTCTCTCTCCTCTCCATTTGGTCATATATTTTTCCTTTTTTTCTTCCTGCCTCCCCTGAAAAAACTCTACCTACCTGGCTTTAGAGCAAGAAAGTATTTGATTGAATTCCAGCTGTTTCGTTAAAAAGAAATTCTTTTTAATGTTGTAAACTGAAAAAATGTTAGTTAGATGAATAAAAATGACTCATTTATGTTTAAACTGAATCTGTTATTAGTCAAGTTTGTCTTTTATTTCCTAAAATCTTTCTGCAGATATTCATTGCGATTTGTTCCTTATATTTTTATCTGCATTATATTGTTATTTCATGGAAGTTTCTGGACCATTTCTAAGTAAATTCTTTAAAAGAGACTGTCTATTGCAGAGTGTGACTTCTTGAACTGATAACTTACATGCTCTTGGATTTGTCAAAAAGAAAAGGAAGTTCTTTTGACCTACACCAAGAAGGATTATAGTGGAGGGATGAGAGTTATTTCTTTATCTGCTGTATCTTCTTGAGATATGTGTCTAATTCAGAAAGAGTTCAGAATTTTTGATGTGTGTGTGTCTTCAGTTTTCTGGACCCAGGAGTTGTCCATTGTCCAGCTCCTCTAACTGTAATTGGTCCAGATGTTCAATTTTTCTCTTTCCCATATTTATCTCAGGTGGAGGAGTTACTGATGGCTATGGAGAAAGTGAAGCAGGAGCTGGAGTCCATGAAAGCAAAGCTGTCCTCTACTCAGCAGTCCCTGGCAGAAAAGGAAACTCATTTGACCAATCTTCGGGCAGAGAGAAGGAAACACCTAGAGGAAGTTCTGGAGATGAAGTAAGTGTTTATGATCTTATTCTTCAGTCATGTGCTTAGTATAAATACTTTTCCTCATTACTTCCATCTTCCGGCACTGTTTATTACCCCCGTGTCAACACACTTAGCCTGATTTTAACGCGAACTTGTGTTTCTCACTCCATAAAACAAATTTAGAACAAATCCTGGTCAAGTGGAAGTATTTTGCCTCCTCTTCATTGACTTTTAAAGTCATCTAGATTATATGTATCTGTATCCAGTTGCACGTCTGAAATTTCTAAAATCTGCTGTAGAGTTCAGACAGATTATTGAGCTTAATGAAGAAGATGACCGTTGGTCCTGGGATCATATGGTGTCTAGGCAATTTTTTAAAACTTTTTTTTATTGTAAACATTTCCAAAGGTACACAAAAGTAGAGAGAATAGTATAATGAACCTTCATATTCCTATACTCATGTTTAACAATTAACATCTTGCTACACTCTCCAGTCTAATTTTACAAAATTGTCACTTTTACCAAAACTTTGCTGTACATCATTTTTCTATTCCCCCCTCATCTGGTGGCTTCCTTAGATAATCTGTTGTGAAGCCTGTTTACATTTGCTAGTACATAATAGATGCTTCTTTTTCTTCTCTGTGACTTCGAAAAGTTCTGGTTTACTTCTCTGTAGAACAAATATCTCTCTTTGGAAAGAGTAGTAGTTCTGTATCCTTTGCTGTTCCCAGCCCTTACCCCCACCTAATTGTCCTACACTCATTTTACTGAAACCAGGTCTATCCTGGGATCCCTCACTTACCTTCTTTACCTCAGCATTTATCTCTGCTTTTGTTGTCTCCTCTTCTGTCTCAGAGGAGCTGTTCTTTCTCCTTCATAATGCTAGCTTCTCATCTCTATCCCAGATTTTAAGCACTCGCCCCACCTCTGCAATCTTCCTCTATTAGTTTTCTCTCACGTAATCTTGCTTGCTTTCTGTTAGTTCCTTCTCTGCATAAGTGCATAGTCTCTCTGACCTTGAGTAAACAAATTTTCCTCATCTCAGCTAGTCTTTTAAACTAACACCACCTTTTCTTTTCTGCTACTCTGAACTGTCAATAAATGTTCAATACCAGAATTATAGAATAGCAGAGGATCTTGCCATGATACCTCAGTGTGAATTTTCTTGGGACATGATTATTGTGATTTCATGACAGCAACCTAAAAGTTAAGGAAGCAGATGTTGGGATATCACCTGTGCCTATGGATTATTAGGCCCCAGTGCAAGGTTAAGAGATTCTAACCTTTGACAAAAGCATTACAGTTGATCTCCTCTTGGAAGTGATGAATCCTTAAAGCCGGAAATAGATTGATATGCTGGGAGATAGGGAGAGGTTAGGGTTCGGAATGTCATCATGAGAAAAATGTTTGCAAATATGCTTCCTAGGAGCAAGTTAGTGAAGGAATTGTAAGACAAATTTTTAATCACTGATGGTAAAATTCAAAGTTGATATTTTGGAGATAGAGTAGTAGATGTAACTCCTGGGCGAAAAGGGTAAAATCATTTGATTTAAAGAGGTCAGGGAACTATTCCTAGAACATGGTAAAAGATAGACTGGAGAAGAAAATTAAATCAGGGCCCAAAGTAATTAAGAAAATGGAAGAAGGGGGCTGGCCCCGTGGCCGAGTGGTTAAGTTTGCGCGCTCTGCTGCAGGCGGCCCAGTATTTCATTGGTTCGAATCCTGGGTGCGGACATGGCACTGCTCATCAAACCACGCTGAGGCAGCATCCCACATGCCACAACTAGAGGGACCCACAACGAAGAATATACAACTATGTACTAGGGAGCTTTGGGGAGAAAAAGGAAAAAAATAAAATCTTTCAAAAAAAAAAAAAAGAAAATGGAAGAAGGATAGATATAATATTGGGGCAAACAAAGTATCATGTGTGATGTTCCTCAGCAGAAATGGTCCTTGCTGAAGCAACAGTGTATAAATTTCATTTTGTTTTCTCTATATACCAATATCTTGACTTTAATTCTCAGATATTTCCCATTCACATCAAATTTGTATTTAAAGCAAAAGAGGGTGTATTTGTGTAGGAATTTTCTTTTATTATTAGGACTTTGAAAACATTTGAAATAATTTTTAAAAGAATGCTTGACTTCAAACCATGAAAAGGGAATTGTGTGTGTATGTGTGTGTGTTTTGGTTCCACAGTACTAAACTCAATTATGAACTTCCCTTACCAGCCCAGATTGGAGATTACATTTCTGAAAAATACTATGATTAGCAAAACTGTTTTTGGTAAGATAAGCACTCACACGATCAGGCATGGGATAAGTAAATAAAGTGTATAGAGAAATTTATAAGTGGTATAGAAATTTAATAAGCAATCATTAAATAAAAGTTCTAGAAATAAAACGTTAAAACTTGGCTCTGACAGATGACCTACCTCTTAAATCACCTTCTTCAGTTGCTCCGGATATTTTTACTATGGCGTCGTGATGTTCTTAGATTTTCCACCAGTTTTGTATTGTGCAGATTTACCAACTTAACGTTTTTAAAGTAGTCCTTGCTTTAATTTGCACTTAAATTTCCCCTTGTTGTGTCTTTCATTTTCATATCTTAGTAAAATGGTTGTTTAGTACCTTCCTTTTAATAAATTATCTCAGCCCCTTAGGCCTAATCCCCTACCCAGATATTCTGTTGAGAGAGTGGTGGTTCTTTACAGATCTTTTCTGACTGTGCTGCTCTGTAGACCAACCTATATGGTTCCACCAGGCGGGAAGCAACAGTTATTCTGTTCTTTCCATCTAGAACAGTGAATTCAAACACCTGTTTTTTTTTTCTTAAATGTAGATTTTAAAAGTTTGGCATACAAATATAAAGTGAGGATCCATAAAATCTCCATTGAAAACTATACAATTAACCTAAATGTAGCTATACACAACACTATGACATATTGTGCGTTCTAATACAACAAACTCTCGATTCTTTTTAACTGTGTAGCTCACTAAGGGAGTAGACTTTCTTCTGCTGTATTCTGGACTCCTGTCCCTGTGTTGAACAAGTTCTGTTAATCGTCTGTCCTAGGTTGGAGTTGTCTCAGTTTCTACAACTTGGCTCAGAATTTACTTCATTCTGTTGTTAGTTCTTAAGGAGTTTACTCTCTCCAAGTAGTTCTGCGTGATAGCTGCCTCTAATTACTTACGGCAGCTAGTAAGAAGAGCATACTTCCTGGAGTAAAAGAGCCTGAATGTGAATTCTGACTCCACCACTTATTAGCTCTGTGACTTCAGCAAGTTATTTAACCGCTCTGTGCCTCAGTCTCTGCATTTTTAAAATGGCAATAATAATTGTTCCTGCTTCACAGAGTTTTCATGACAATAAAATAAGAAATTATTAATATATAGAATTGAGAACAGTGCCTGGCACAGTACACACTTAATAGTGGATATTATTCGCTTGTTATAAGTTATTTCCTGGTGATGATTTGTGGGAAAACATAATTATTTAAGCAAACTTGAAAAGGAGAAGGGTAGTATTCTACCTGTGGCTGTTGGCAATGACAACCAGATTCTTCACTCCGTAATTGTGGCAGGACCTACCGTATTTTCAGTGTTTACCTTGTTTAAGTATTGGTAATTAAACAAGTAAAAGGACTTGTTCATTATAACCAGAGAACTTGAAATGAAGAAATATGAGGCAATGTAATGTGCAAAAGAGACCAAAACATGCACATATATGACTCTGAATCTAGAATAAGAAAAGTCTGCTTTGAGGAAGAGGCAGTTGGACTCTTTGTATAGAAAATTTTTCAGGAAAGCACCAGAGTAGTCTAGTTTTCTGGAATAATCCTGACCTAGACAAACCAAAAGGAATGATCTAATAGTTCTTTTCCATTCCCAGCATTTGTGACGATGATTTTTGAGCATCTGTTACAGATAAATGGTGGCCATGAGTTTGTGAAGATATGAAACTGTTCACTTGGTAACCTGCCAGTGATTCAGCAGGAACATTTGAGTTGGTTAGCTAGCCCTGAAGAGAAGGAACACTTTTACTGGCAGATCCTACATTGAACCCTATGCTGTGGTTTTGTTAGCCATTATTTTTTTGTTCCACTTTTTTGTTTAACCTCTTTACCTAAGAAGGAAAGGATGAATGGGAAAAGGGGAAAATAATACAATAACAACAGCTCTAATAACCATAATAAGTTTTAAGTATCAGTTCAGACCATGAGCCTCACTATCAGGATTTCTAGATGAGCTGATTGATTCTCCATTGTTTTGCATTCAAACTCCTACTGCAATCTCACGCGCTGTTGGCATTACGAATAAAGCTTAAAAGACTCGTTTTTCATTTTGAATAAAATTTTTACCTGACTATGAATTTGACTACCTGAGACCTGTTTTGTTTGGGGAAGTTGTGGAAGAGCTCTTCAGTTTCTTTGAGAATGCAGAGCTGTTTGATAAGTAGCATCCCATTAGTAAAGTTGGCGGAGAAACCCAAACCTCTGTGGGCTCGATTATATACTCTTGAGATGCCTTTTGACCAAAGAAAGATCTGACTTCCCACAAACAGAAAATAGATTTTCATATGTACCTAGGAAGAGTCCAATAATCTGAATTCTGATAGCTAAAAAAATCCTTGCCTTTTAAGAGAGAAATAGAGAGTATGATTATAATTAAGAAACCTGTAAAAAATGGTTGCTGGAAAATGTTCAGGCTATTTCAGGGTAGTACAATTAGGTGATCAGTCTATCATACCTTGAATAATTAAGATAAGACTGTATTTTGAATTATTTTATGTCTTGATATCCTGTAGTATTTCATTTTAAAATTTATTGTACAATTTCTGACATTAAAAAAAGTCCCATTTGGGGATGTATGACAGTCTTCCAAATAAACCACAAATTGAAAATAGTTATGCAAATTATATCCTAGTAACAAATTGAAAGCCAGTCTGTGTTACATAAGAACATGTATGTTTTTTGCAAGGGCACACTTAGTTATACGCCCACCAAATGCCTTTATTTGAGTCATTAGATATATGATAAAGGACTTTTAGTGGAATTGGAAGCATTTTTAACAGTGGCCTAAAATACTGAGGTTTAAATATTCTATAGGAAATCACATAAATTAATATAAAAATTTTCTACACTTGAGTTGGAAAAGGATGCTGTACAGCATAGCTATAAACAAGTAACACCGGTTGGACAGGTCCTAATTAAAATTATAAAACAAAATTTGTGCCTATAATCAACTATCCCTTGGGACTTTGGGACTTCCTCCCTGGTCTTGGTTGACTTTTTAATTCTGCCCCCTCTTTTTCTACCCTGATATCCAGCTCCCTTATGCTACTCACCTTACAGAATGTGTCATCTTGACTGTTCCTAGCATCTTTCCTCATCAGAACTAGTAGTTTAGTTGGGGCTCTGAGTTGTTATAGAACAGTGGTATAAATGGGTTTATTAGATTAAGTAACTATTAGAGTTCCTTACCTCTTCCTGCTCCTAAACTTTGACCGTGATGCTCAACTTCTCTCAAGATGAGGCATGAGTTTCACAAATGTTTTTCTCACATCTTTTTATTTTCTTGTGACCTGGATTGTAATCTTGTCTTTTTATTTTTTCCTCTACTCGAGGTTTAGGGTTGCTCCTAGTCCCTTCTGTTAAATATAGATGAATCAGTTGAAGGGTTGACTGTTGCAGGTGGGTAACCTAAAGCCTTAACCTAGTTGTAATAACCGTTTTAAGAAAATCTGTTATATAATATAGCAGTGTGAGTGTTTTTTTGGTTTGGGATCTTTTGGACAGGATCCTTTCCTTTCAGGAGCTTCATTTTCAGTGTCCCTCAGAGAGTACCACATAGATAGCTACTCATTCTGTAAATGGGCAAAACTTCCCTCATGCTTTGGATGTAGAAGATAATAATCCATCCATTTAATCTTAAGCTTTTCCTATTTGAGGATCCTGAGTAAAAGGGTATTATAAGATGCTCTTTGTAGCAAAGAATGTGTTTACATTTTGAGCCAGTTTGCTTACCTATAAAACAGTCATAAAAATACATAGACCCACCTCATGAGGTTGTTGTAAGGATCAAATGAGATAAAGTAATGAAAACACTCTGAAATGTGTAAAGCTGAATAT
Source organism: Equus quagga (assembly GCF_021613505.1). Classification (NCBI taxonomy): domain Eukaryota; kingdom Metazoa; phylum Chordata; class Mammalia; order Perissodactyla; family Equidae; genus Equus; species Equus quagga. The sequence continues at coordinate 56,189,976 of NC_060267.1, forward strand.
TTGCAAAGCATGATGCTCACAACTGAAAATCCAGTTTGCAATGAACTTTTCAGGTCTGTAATTTACTTATTCTGAAATGAAAGGGTTTTCTAAATCTCTAGGACTCGTCTGGTTTTAAAAATTATTTAGTTCTTTGACTAGGTGACTTTCTCAGGTCCCTTGATTCTGTAGTTGTAAATGCTCTGAGTAAATCAGAGAAGTAACATATAGAAATAGTATACTAAGAAGAAATTGAGGGTTTGATGTCCATGAACTTTTGGCTGAGGACTGTGCTGCACATTCACAGGATGACACTACCCAAGGCCTAAAGAGATTGCTGCTATGGGAATGAAAGTGGAATTGTGATACTGGAGGTAGAGCAGTGCTAGGGAATTTGCAGTTCCAACCGAGTGTTGTTGAAACTTCAGGCATCTTGCCAAGATGAGAGAAAAGCTAAGTTTTAGGAGTAGGGATCATGCCCTACAGTAAAGCCTACCATAGAATCAGACTAACAAGACTTAAAGCCCCAAGAAAGTCTACAGGGGAGATAGAATTTGCAAGATGAGTCCCACCAAGATAGAGAGGTCTGGGGAATACCCTGATAGAGAGTCTGAGAAATACCTTGGATGATCCAAGCCTACCCAAGTTCAATGAGATCAGCTGTTAATTGAATTACCTACTAGAATAAAAATTATTGCTCTTCAGAAGAAAATAACAGAATCCAAAGTCATTACAATGTATCATATGACCCATAGTGAAGAAAAGCATGCAGTAAAAGTCAAATCAGAGAAGTCTTAGATATTGAGTTCAACAGATAAAGACTTTAGAGTCACTCCTACAAATATGCTTCGAGGAATTAAAAGAAAATGTCCTGTTGATGGTAGAGCAGATAGAAAAATCTCAGCCAAGAAAGGAAAACTATTAAAAAATGGAAATTTGAAAACTGAAATTTAAATGAAAACTTTTCTGGATGGTCTTAATGATAGATTAGAACTGTCAAAAGAAAGAATCCATAAATTTTTTAAAAGGTTAATGGAAATTATCCAATCTGAAAACAGGGAGAAAAGGGGTTTTTACAAAATGAATAGAGCCTCAATAACATGTTGGACAATATCAAATGGGCTAGCATACATGTAACTGGAACTCCATAAGGATAAAAGAGTGAGAAAGGGGCAGAAAAAAATATTTGAAAAATAATAGCTGAAATATTTCTCTAATTTGATTTAAAATACATTGATTTAAAGAAGTATATGGGAAATCTCTTTGCCTCACAGTTTTTTTGTAAAACTGCTCTAAAAAGGTTTTTAGATAAAACACACATATGTTTACAGATCCTAAAAACTTAATGAAACCAAAAACAGTAAATACAAAGAAAACCATACCTATAAACATCATAATTTAATTTCTGGAAACAAAATATAAAGAGACAGACAAAAGCAGCAAGAGAAAAAAGACACTATGTAAAGGGAAACTATTTATTGTAGCTGACTTCTTATCAAAAACATTGGAGATCAGAAGAAAATGGAACTTCTTTTAAAGTACTGAAAAAATTTGTCAGCCAAGAATTCTATGGCCAAATAAAAAACACCGTTAAAAAACTCAGGTTAAATATAGGCATTTTCAGATAACCATGTAAAAAATTCGTCTCTAGAAAATACACTCTATAAGAAAAGCTAATGTATATTTTTCCAGCTGAAAGGAAATGAAACTGGAAGGAATCATGAATCTGTAGGAAGAAATGGAGAACACCTGATATGGTAAATAAAGGTGACATATATAGAAAACTTATTTTTTCTTCTCATACTTTCCCTAAAAGACAACTGACTATTTAAAGCAAAAATAATAACATTGTGAAGTGGAGTTTGTAATGTATATAAAAGTGCAAGATATGACAACAATAGCACAAAAGATTAGGGGTATAGATTTATACTGCGGTAAGGTTGTTAACTTTGTGAAGTAGAAAATATGAAGTATCAGTTGTGACATTCTAAAATTTCTCATCTAAATAGACTTTGCAAAATGAAAGATGCATATTGTTAGCTCTAGAGCAACTACCAAAAGTTAACCACAAAAACAGAAATAAAAAACAAAAAACTGAAAATCCAGTAGAGGAAATAAAACATAGTAATAAAAATTATTTCATTTACCTAGAAGAAAAAGGAACAACAGAGGAACAAAGAGTAGAAGGGATTACTGGGTGATAGATATAAATTCAGCATGTCAATAGTCATATCAAAATCAAATAAACTAAGCATTCCAGTTAAAAGACCAAGATTGTTAGAGTAGATTAAAAAGAAGCAGTATTGTCTACAACACATATACTGTAATAATCACAAATAGCTTGAATTTAAAAAATTGAAAAAGATAGTCCTTGTAAACAGTAATCATAAGAAATATGATATGGGTGTATTAATATCAGATAAAGGAGAGTTCTAAAGAGTATTCCCAGAGATAAAGAAGGATGTATCAGAATGATAAAGGGAATAGTTCATCAGAAAGCCATAACAATCTTTCATATGCACGCACCTAATACCAGAGCTTCAAAATTCATGAAGGGCGAAGTGACAGAACACAAGGGAAAAGCAGATAATTCATAGTCATCAGTCATCACTGGAGATTGTAAACCCTATTTCTCAGAAATTGATCGAAACAGTAAAAATATTGAAGATCTGAGGACTATCAACTTGACCTATTTAATAGCTATAGAATAGTACACTGAACAACTGAAGAATATATGTTTTTCAAATATGTATGGAATGTTCACCAATGTAGACTATATGCTGGGCCATACAAATAAATCTTAATAAATTTAAAAGACTGAAATATGTCAGAATTGTTCTCTGACCACAGTGGGATTAAGTTAGAAGTTAATAATAGTAAGGTTTTCAGAAAATTCACCAAATGTTTGGAAAGTAAGTAACATAATTCTAAATACCATGGTTCAGAGAAGAAGTCATTAGGAATATGAGAAATCATTTTGAGCTGAATGAAAATAGAAATGAGAAATTTTGTGTTATGCAGCTCAAGTAGTAGAGTGAAATTTATACCTTTAATTTGCCTGTATTAGAAAAGAATAAAGTTCAGGGGGGTCGGCCCTATGGCCAAGTGGTTAAGTTCACGCGCTCTGCTTTAGTGGCCCAGGGTTTCACTAGCCCAGGGTTTCACTGATTCAGATCCTGGGCACGGACCCAGTGCTGCTCATCAAGCCATGCTGAGGCGGGGTCCCACATGCCACAACTAGGGGGACCCACAATTAAAATATACAACTGTGTACTGGGGGGCTTTGGGGAGGAGTAGGAAAAATAAAAAATAAATTAAATAAATACATCTTTAAAAAATAAAAGGAAAATAATAAAGTTTAAATTCAGTGATCTGAGTTTCCACACTAAAAAACTAGAAAAAGAAGAGCAAAGTAAACCAAAGTAAATAGAATCTAGGAAATAGTAAAGAGCAGACATCAAGGAAATAGAGAACAAACAAGACAGAAAATTCACAAAGTCAACCATGGTTGTTCAAAGGATTAATAAAACTGATAGTCCCCTGGTTAGCCTGGTCAAGGGTAAAAAGGGAAGACACGTGAATTACCCATATTTGGAATGAAAGAGGGGAAGAGGAAAAATCACTCAAGATTGTAAGGCATTTAAAATGGTAAGAGATTATTTTGAACAACTTTATGCCAATAAATTTGATAACTTACATATAATAGAGAAATTCCTTGAAAAATAAAATTATCAAAACTGGCTCAAAAAGAAATAGAAAATTGATGAGGCCTGTATCTATTAAAGAAATTGAATTTGTAATCAAAAATGTTTCCAAAGAGAAAATTCCAGGCCCAGATTACCTTACTGGTGAATTCTGCTAAACATCTAAGTAAGAAATAATACTCTTCTTATAGAAACCCTTTCAGAAAGTAGAGAAGAAGGAAATACCTACTTCCTAATTCATTTTATGAGACTGGAATTACCCTCCCACTTAAACCTGACAAAGACATAAAGAGAAAATTACAGATGTCTCCCTCAGGAACACTGACATGAAATTGTCCAACAAAGTCTTAGCAAATTGAATCTAACTTATTTAAGAAAGCTAATGTATCACAACCAGGTTAGGCTTATTTCTGGAATGCTGGGCTTGTTCAGTATTCAGATATCGAGTTAATTAAATTCACTACATTAACAATAAAGAAAGAAATCATATAATTATCTCAGTACATTCAGGAAAAGCTTTTGATAAAGGGCAGCATCAACTCATGATAAAAACTCTTAGCTGACTAGGACTAGAAAACAATTTCTTCAGCTCAGTGAAGGACATCTGTGAACAACTTAGCGCTAACATTATGCCTAATGATGAAGATTGAGCACTTGCCCTATGAGATTGCAAAGGATATGAGGTTATCCACTTTTACCCCTCTGTTGAATATTATATTGGAGATCCTAGTTAATGCAATGTGCTGAGAAAATAAAGAGTAAAATTTGAAAGGAAGTAGTAAGTTGTCTTTATTCATAGACAACATGATTTTCTAAGCAAGGCAATACATAAAAACCAGTTGTGTTTGTATATGTTAGCAACAAGCAAATGGAAACTGAAATGTTATTTACAATAGCATCAAAATTCATAAAGTACTCTGGAACAAATTTAACAAAAGTTGTACAAGATTCCTGCACTGAAAACTACAAAACGTTACTGAGAGAAAATAAAAAACATCTAAACAAATATAGAGATATATGTAGTTCATGATTTGAATTAATCAAATTTTAAGATGCCCTTTTCCCCCAAATCAATTTATATTTGCAACATAATGGCAGCCAAAATTGCAGGGGGCTTTTTTTGTAGAAACTGACGATTGGAATCTAAAACTTACTTGGAATTGCAATGGATCTAGCAGAGCTAAACGGATTTTGAAAGAGTTGCAAGATTTACACTACCTGATCTGAAGTCTTGCTGTAAATTGACAGCAATCAAAAAAGTATGGTATTGGAATGAAGACTGACGTATAGAATAATGGAACAGAATAAAGAGTACAGAAATAGACCCACATATATACGATCAAAGGCACCAATATAAGGAAACAATTGTCTTTTCCATAAATGATAGCGATACAACTGCAAGTCTGTAGGGTAAAAATGAGGCGAGGACCTCATACCATATGCAAAAATTAATTCAAAATGGATCATAAACCTAAACATAAAAGGTAAAAGCATAATCTTCTCAAAGAAAACAAGAAACTTTGGAGGAAGCAAAGATTTCTTAATATATAATGTATACTAACCATGAAAGAAAAAAATTGACAAATTGGAATTGATCAAAATTAAAAACTGTTCTTCAAAAGACACCATGAAGGAAAAGAATATAATTAAAGGTAAACATAAAAGGTATTTATGTGGAAAAGATTTTATATATAACTTTACAGATGATAGTCAAATTTCGAGGCTATCATTGCTATGCGTGTGAAAGCAGTTGTGGCTGAATTCATTCTTCTTCTTCGCCTTTCTTCCACTTAATGACATTCTTATAGCACCCCATTGACATTGGTATAATTTTCTACCCAGAATGAAATTATTCTCAGGGTGTTTGTGGCCATGCATTTTCTGGTTAAAGATACTGTTGCTTTTTAGAGCAAGGTGGTTACTGGCTAGCAGAGATAGCAAACCCTTCTGATCTTGAAGTTACGCTTGAGTTTACAGGTGGCAGCGTTCCCATCTGGAGTGAACCTACCAGAATACATCTGCCTATTATTCAGGGCTCTAATGTCATGTTTGCCATTCTCTTTCAACCTCAAAGTATACAAATATATAATAGTCCCTTTGGTGTTCCTTTGTCTTTGGGTACTTGTACCCTGCATACCTTCCTTTTCACTCATTCTTTCTTGTTTTTTGTTTTGTTTTACTGTCTTAATTGTTTATATTTTCTTTGTGTTTGTATTTTCTTAGCTGACTTAATGAAAGATTTGTAATCCTCAAATTGTTAAATTGCCTTTATCCCATGGTTAAATCTGGAGTTGAGGGTTAAAATTGAAAAAAGAAAAATGACAGTGAAAATAGTATAGTTCTCTTCTGTCATAAAAGTGTGGTTGATTCATATATGTGTATGGATGTTATTTATTATAATTTTTTAAAAAGAAGTAAATCTCGATTTACTGTCCCTTTTGTTGTTGTTGTTAAGAGGCAGATAGGAGAAATATTCATTTCATACCATGATTCCCTCTCCTGTAACATGAAATATAATAAAGTCTCATGTTACTGCTTTCATTTTCTTTTTTTCATCTTTGGGAGTGAGCAGTGTGATCAACATCACTGAATTGAATATGAACTGAATAAAAGTACTGTCATGACCTTTATAACATTACAAGTGTATGTTCAAAACATTTTTTTCTAATTGGTTGCTCAATGGAAGTAAGAAGTTTCCTACTTTGGGAACATAAACCTAATTATGTTGCACTTATGTTTAGAAACCTTCAGCCTGGTGGCACAGCCGTTAAGTTCTCACGTTTTGCTTCTCAGTGGCCCGGGGTTTGCCAGTTCGGATCCCGGGTGCGGACATGGCACCGCTTGGCAAGCCATGCTGTGGCAGGCGTCCCACATATAAAGTAGGGGAAGATGGGTACAGATGTTAGCTCAGGGCCAGACTTCCTCAGCAAAAAAGAGGAGGACTGGCAGTAGTTAGCTTAGGGCTAATCTTCCTCAAAAAAAACAAAAGAAACCTTCAGAGGCTCCATATTTCATCTGCCAATCCTCCTCTTTTTGTTGAGGAAGACTGACCCTGAGCTAACATCCGTGCCCATCTTCCTCT